>NC_142068.1:63765000-63770000 GCF_059756535.1 Pantherophis guttatus
CAAACCCTGCTTTTCTAAACAAAGTTAGCACACTCAATTCTAAGAGCATGGATCACCTGCTGTATGGGCAGTGCCTGCTTTCAGTGCCATGCCACCCATCTCCAGCAGGTGGTTTGAGTCATCTATCATTGTGGTAGCACTGAGCATGTCTCCTTCTGCGGAAATGCTCCAGGCATACCTGCCAAGGCACTGGCCCTTTTTCATGCCTGCAGTCCCTATTTGTACACAGGATGGAGACATATCGTAAAATCGTTTGCAAAGTAAAGGGTTTGCGGCACTGAACAAATGTATATACTGTGAGAAATATAGCAAACTGAAGAAACAGTGATCTATTTAATTTTGACTGCAGAAAGTTATGCAGATAATAAAATTCTAGAACAGGAAGCCCCTACGCTGACAGTCTAGATCTTCTA
The DNA here is from genome assembly GCF_059756535.1 of Pantherophis guttatus. Lineage (NCBI taxonomy): Eukaryota > Metazoa > Chordata > Lepidosauria > Squamata > Colubridae > Pantherophis > Pantherophis guttatus. The sequence continues at coordinate 63,765,414 of NC_142068.1, forward strand.
GTTGAAACAGAGTCTAGTTCTTCTGGTTGGAAAAAAAAAATCAAGTTGTAGTTGAAGAAGCTGGAATGAAACCCCCTCACCTTTATACGGAAGCTCCAGTGTGGTACAATACATACTGTAATCCTTTCAAAGGGGAAAGAAAATGTTTGTATGGACACAATGACTAGGTTAAGACAGCAATTGCAGGCACCGTTTGTTTCATCATGTGTTGATTGAGAAAACCACAATAGGTAGGATTTGTGAGACATACTAAGCCAAAACCAAACAAGCCGTTGTTTCAAAAACAGTCAATCATCAAGATGCTAATTATTTCAATAGCCAGAAGAACAATGAGCAATAGGAAAAATTAACATACTTAAATGGTTTCATATATACAGGTTTTAGATTAAATCTCTGTAGGCAAAACTTGTTTGCATTTGTGGTTTCCCATCTACACACTTTCCATTCATGATCTTTGTGTAAAAGCCTGCTGTTTCATGTCTAGTGCTACCCTAGTGTATTAAGGTTCACAAGCTGAAATGTCTAACATACGTTTTAAAGAGGTCCTGCAACTTCTTATTCTAACAATAATAATCTGATATGAATTACTAACATGTTCACAAATTAAAAAAGGAGCCAATTGAAGGCTTCCATTCATGCTGAGCATTAAAAAGGCTAATGTCTCAAAGGTTTTTATTGTGCTAATAAAACTCAGAGGTGGTCAAGACTTGTGTGCCACAAGAAGAGCATATAAAATAATCAGTTAAGATGATATGAGTACATTTTCATTCACTTTCAAGATTGCCTTGGAAAAAAAATCAGAGATTGCAATAAAAGAAAGGGAAAGAAAAAAAAAACTATATCAAAGAACAGGAAAAACTTCTAAGCATGACTTATCTTTAATGTTTTACATCAAAATGAAAATTCTGTGATATGTCATGTGCATAAACAACACAGGCAGCTTTTGTCTTTTATGAATTTAAATGGAAAGTCCCTCTAGATATTAATATGTGGACTTCATTTGTTAGCCTGCTAAGTCAGGGACTTATAACAAAAGCTTTGTAAACAAAAGATTAAACTGAATCGAGCTTTAGAAAATGAAAGGAAAACAAGAGTCAAATAATCACAGATCAGAGTGGGGCTGCTTAGATTGAAATCACTACAAGCTACTGGAGTGGAAAATGTTTAATTGAACGATTTCATTACGCAGGAAGTTTTATGTCCCTCTTGTAGAATCCAAAATATTTGTATCAGAAAATCCATTCCCTCTTTTTCTTCTTTTAATAAAACCACCCAGCAGACATTATGTATACCCTCACCAAATGTCTGTAACAGGCATGAATGTGTGTGTGTGTGTCTGTGTGTGTGTGTGTCTGTGTGTCTGTGTGTCTGTGTGTCTGTGTGTGTGTATATGTGTGTATGTATTCTATATAGGATAGCAATATGCTATTTTCCCAGATTTTATTTACTGCAACTCTTGATTTTGCCATGCCTGATCATATATGTGATGAGAATAAATGCACTGAAACCTGTAAACAAAAAGTGACTAACCTTTGGTAACCGTTCTGGATCACCTGGATGCCGTGGAATGACTTTCTGCAATCTCTGGAATCCATAATCTATTGTTGGTTCATTAAGGGCTGAAAAATGGACAGAACAGTGTATCAGTCTGGCGATCAGTTGTTAGCAAACATATGCAAAAAACAGGCTGACTAAACCCTTGCAATTAAAAAAAAAAAAAACAACCACAGATTTCTTGGGACTCATTTTCCGGACTCTTCTTGTTTTCACTCATGGAGAGTATTCTTTCTTTCCATAATTAGAGGGGAGGAATTGCAAACGAAAATGCATATTGCAAGAAAAAAACCTCCAAAACCTGATTAAAATGGTTGGCTCAGTATCAAAAGTTACAGGTCTTGAAGCCATATATAGCAATCACCAGAGTCACGATATGATGTCTGCATCATGCTCCATTTTCTATACTGTCTGTGAATTTATGGGAAACTGGCAATTATGACATATGTCCAGCTATTGCTTGCTTCAGATTTATCCCTGTGGTCCTTTTTTGTCTAGCATATTGCCTGAGCACAAACCAGGCAGGAGGAGCACTTAATCTTGCAAAGCTTTAATAATCTGTGAATGGCTGACTACAGACTGATGTAGAGCACTATCATTCTACAGCTGCAAACCACTAGCCTCACAAAATTGCAGGCCACAAATAGTAATTAATCTTTTTATCCCTCAAATTGTAATTTTGACTATGAACTGTGCTTGGTCATAAATCAGCAGCACATGCTGCTGTGTACAGTGCATGAATCATGAATCTGACTCAGTTAGACTGCACACATTGTGTTTAACAAGCTTTGTAAGGAGTCATAGGGCTTTATTATAGCTCTGCCTGACTCAAACAAAAACTGAGCCTGGAGGCCCAACGACTCGAGTTAAGATGAAAATACTTATTAGAGTATATTACTTCTTGATGTAGATATCGTTTTTAACAGAGTAACTGCATGGTGCATGGCGCTACATAAATCAATGGGACTAATAAGAACTGCCTCCATCTATTCATTACTCAGCGTAGAATTCAGACCATCACTCATTAGTCAGCATGTAATTTGATGATTAACACCAAACAGCTCAGCAGGTTTGCTGAGCAAAAGCGATGGCAAAAAAATAAAAAAAATAAAAAGCTTACAATTTACTAGTGCGTTAATACACCCCGATATTTGGGTTTTGTTTTTTGTTTTTTCCAAAATAATTGGCTCATATTATTATTAATTGCTTTCGTTTTTTTATGTAAACACACAATAGTACATCTCATAATCAATGCATGTAGGCTTCCACAACAAGCACTCAATAAACATAGCAGAAAGTTGAAGACTGCAATATGATTTGACATTCCATCATGCATCCCGGAGACAAAGGTCCACATAGGAATGTGAAGTAAGACATTTTCTTGTTAATAAAGCATTGATCCGATGTATTGATTTTACATGACATGGCTTTTGCTGGGATTTCACCCTCCTTTTTCTTTGCAAATAGTAAAGCTCTTCAAAATGCCTTGGCGTCTGTGACATGGCAAAATTTCTAACTCTCTGTGATGTAAATTCTATATGTGTAAAACCACTTCATAATCAGACCATTAATCATCAGAAGCTGTCAGCACTGACTTTGGGGACAATTTGTCATGTCTTTGCCTGGTCCTATACTAGTGTGTCAGGCAAAAGCCAAGAAGGTTGGGACAGATGATGGCCTTGTATAGCCTCACAAAATGACTTGCTGGCGAATTATAAAAGATTAAATAAAGTGTTACTGTTCCCAATTAAAGAACAAAAAAAAGGGGGTAGCAGTCGGTACCCGCATAACCGATCAGAGATGTTGTTGCTTCTTCAAGTTTCCGGCTAATCGCTATGGCTATTTGACTTCATGAAAGGTCTGGTGGAAGGTGATCAGAAAAGATAGATGGCCAACCTCAATTGATTTCATGCAGATATAACTGACAGGTGATGGGGGCTTTGATGCAAGCTTTCAAAAGCTTTACGACTTATAATAACCATAGATTTCTATGCTAGGAATCACACCTCCAAATGTTCCGTTTCAATTTATATTATCAACCGTACAGCCGTAAAAGAATTTGAAATTCTACAGATATAATTTGAAAAACTAGATTGGCACTAGGAAGACAATTACAAAACCTGACGAATGGAAGAACATTGTTCTGCCTAAAATAATAATTACTGTGTTTCCCTGAAAATAAGACCCTGTCTTATATTTTTTTGAACCCTGAAATAAGCGCTTGGCCTTATTGCCATGCGCTCAAAAGCCCGATTAAGCTTATTATCAGGGCATGTTTTATTTTGGGGGAAACAGGGTAGTACATTGTCCTTTTGTAATTTGTAGTATTCTACGTATTTCATCTGACAAATGTACAGTATTCCAAGCAGAATTCAGACTCACATATAACCATGCATATCAGAACATTATGTACACGCATACATTTGCATGCGAGAATGAGAAAAGAGTGCCCCTCTGTTTAAATTATGTTCATGCTATCTTGTATTTAAAGTTCTTTGAGCTTCTGATAATTGGGCATTGGGTTATTCAATTTGCCTCTGCACCTCAAAGAACAGTCGGCAATATGCAGAACAGATCGACTAATAATGGGCTAAATCCACCTTGACTCCTCTCCTACTCTTATTTGAACTTCTAGCAGCTCTGGCCTTCAGCCCACAATGAATAGAAAGCAGTGCACATATGCACAAGATCTATCACCTTCTTTCCTGACAAAATGAGGACTAGGAAAGACTTCCCTGGCAAAATCCACAACTAGAGGCGAAAACAGAAGACCTTTTCCACACATTTAATAAATCCTGGGTGCGTTGAGTTTACAAGCTGAGAGTCCAGCAGAGCCAGGGCAAAGCATTGGCACGTCCCAGTCACCGAGCACTGAGCCAGGCCAATCAATACCACTTTCCTGTTTTAGAACTGGGTAATTATGAGGTGGAGAGATTGCCTGACCTTTCACCTGCACTGCATTACTTTGCTGATATTAAGATAAATTGCCTGATTTTGGGTAAACATATGCTGCAATTCAAACTGTCAGCACTG
>NC_142068.1:63775000-63795000 GCF_059756535.1 Pantherophis guttatus
CTTTGTGACACTTTAAAGAAATGATTTGATTAAGTGATACAATACGAATGCTACAGCTCTCTTAAGAAGCCAAAAGTATGGTACTTTAAATGCAATTTTTTTGTAGTTATACATTCTTATTGTCCTGTTAAGGCAATGTGTATGTGTATAGGACATGAGAATAGCAGTTATCCCAAAAGAGGTATTTCTAATTGGAGAGGTGTTTATGATTTTTTTAAAAAAATATCTACAAATCCTGATATTGTCAAATCCTGCAGGACAAAATAAAAATGAGAAAGATTCTCCTTTGTGCAGCCCTGACGATAGAATGCTGAAAAGTAAATGCTTTTCCACTTGGACAAAGAGTATTAACCTCCAATGTAGCTTTCATAGGTAAGATGTCCACAGCTCAATTTAGTTCTGTGGTACAAACAGGACAAACAGACCTTTTAAGCACCTCTGCTAGGGTGCTGGCAAAGACAATAGAACAAACAATAGAAGAGAGGACTTCCAGCCATTAAGAAGACAGAAACAAACTCCCAAATGGCTTCTCTGTGTTATCAAAAAAAAAAAAAAAATGGGCTCGAGATTTAGATCTATGAGGATTTCAATCCAAACTAGAAAGATGATATTTTTGCATCAGCCTCTATAGGTCATTCACTAATTGCAGAGAATGAAGCAGCAGCAAGTGTAATGGTGGAGCATGTTTCCACTTAGGCCACAGAAAGTAAAGCCTTCACTCTCTTCCAAACAGATGGCAAATGCCCACAACAGCTGCCTGGATGCTGGAGACAGTGACAGAGGATGTGCCCTGGAGCTAACCAGTAAACTGAAATTTATCAGCTCTCTAAAGTCAAGAAAATCTTATGAAACACTAAATGCTAGAATGTTACTAATGTCCACTCAATAGACAATAATGATAGGCAAGATGAGGGGAAGATAAAGACCACAAAATGGTTTATATATTTAATATAATGGTTTATTAGTTTATTAATAGTTATTTCATGGTTTATTAAACATTACAGTTGGGATTTTAAAAAATGAATAGATTTCATTCTGTATTATGCATATATACATATTATGCTACGATATGTAGCATATTTTAGGAGTTTTCTTCACCAAAATGGCAGATTCTAATCTTTAAAACAGCTAAAAAGATTCTTTCAACAATACAGTTCTTGATGAAGAAATGTTCCTTAGATGTTATATTATAGCTTTTGCCTCCCTAGGTTTCTCGGTTTCTATAGGATGCAGTGCAATTAAATGCCATGCATAAAGCCAGCTACTCCGCATGAAATTCTTATTTGACATTGTGGGAATAACAATTAAAACAAGATATGCTTGGAAGTCTGTTGCAACAAATTTGGCTGTTCTGCTTCTATCAATATTCCTGGTAAAACAGCTGCTAGACGCACAAATTCAGGCTGCTATTGATGATCTACACAAAAAAGGTCTGTGATGGGGAAAGGGTTTGAATTAGTTACATGTTAATTCTGGACAATGCCAGAAAGAAAATATAGAGGCTAGCATTTTATACGCATGCCAAACTTTGTTTTGAAAATGAAAAAAGCCGTCCTTCTTAAAACTTTGACTGTAAATCAATCCATCTCCTACCCCTGGGTCTGATCTGATGAATTTTTAATCTGATTAACTTTTAGTTAAATAAAATTGAGTACAAAATGGAGTGGACTTAACCTAGCTGATAAATCCCTAGTTGAGAACCGAGGATTTGTTGCCAGAGACCCAGACTGCAATGATATGCTGATGAGGTAATGGAGGAGGAGATACAGACATCTGCAGCCCCATCAACTTGGAATATTATCTGTGTGGTCTCGGATCTCTCTAAGAAAGCAAAGTCGAAAGTGAAAAAAAGTCGTGTTGCTGCCAAGACACAACATCTGGCAGTAAACCTGGGAATAATGGACTCTTGTAAAGATACAGTAGTTTAGTCTCACACACATAGCTTTTCAGATCCAATTAATCTATAATAACATTTCTTAGATTAGACAAACTTGATGGTGGATATTTTTTTACCAGGGTGATAACTTGGAAAGCAATATAGCAGAGGCCTCTGGTCATTATTTTCCAGGGTTATGCTCTTAAATGTGTTATAGAAAGACCCCAGCATAAAAATATGCCAGGTTTCAGAAGACTCAGTTCTAAAAGTTGCCTAGGAAAGAAATCCTTTCCTTTGTTTCTCAGATTAATTGAACCCCAGTAAACATTAACCTGAGCTATATGGTAAATATCACGCTGCTCTGCTTATGTCCACTCGGTATCCATGTGAATAAGCCTAACACAGCAGGAGTGGGTTCTAAATTTTTTTACTACCAGTTCTGTGGGCATGGCTTATTTTGTGGGTGTGGCTTGATGGTCATGTGACAATTATTTAAGATTTAGCAGAGGTACTGGTCTACCAGGCTTTTAACTGCTTGCAGAGCTGTACCAATCTACCCATTTATTTTTGCAGGCTCTGGTCTACCCATTTATTTTTGCAGGCACTGATCTATTCATGTATTTTTGCAGGCACTGGTCTACTCGTGTATTTTTGCAGGCACTGGTCTTCCCATTTATTTTTGCAGGCACTGATCTACTCATGTATTTTTTCAGGCACTGATCTACTCATGTACTTTTTCAGGCACTGGTCTACCCATTTATTTTTGCAGGCACCGGTCTACTCATTTGTTTTCTTTTAACACTGATCAGCGGCCCTTTGAAGCCCCGTGACAAGAGTTTAAACAGGTTTTTTCCCTCTAGCTGGGACTCAGGAGGCAGCAATAGATTGGGGGTGGGGCCAAATAAAAGGTAAGAATAACGCGGGGGGTGGGGGGGTGTGTGGGGGGGTGCGGGGCAGAACTGGTTCGGTGACATCATATCGTCACTGCTACCGGCTTGGAGGAACCGGGAGGAAACCACCACTGTAACACAGGGAGAATTAACCTAAAAGTGAATTGGATTTGCTGGTAAGACAGTCAACAGAGGCAGAAGTTCCAACTATGCCTGATAAAGTTGGAGCAATAATCCAAAACATTGATAGCTATAAAATTGGAAGAATAATTTAAAATATCAATAGCTATAAATAGTCCCAGGGGAATATTTCGTGTCTGGATTCTAATGCTCATTTGAAAGAGACACGGGTTTCTATCACTTTTTCATATTCCATAGAGGAGTGTTTAGACTAAAGACATTCTAGACTATTGGATCAGATATGACAAGGACAACTCCAATCTCTTTGTTGTTCTGTCTTATGCAAAGTAGTTCAGACTAGACCTTCTAGATTTCATTTCCATGAATATTATTCATCTGTTCCAGATTTCTTTCAATTAGCAGTCTAGAGACTGACCAGGGATTTAGCACATTCAATTCACCTTCTAGATGTTATATTGTTTTTCTGAGATCAGTTAAGACATTCAGTGAGCAAAACAAGAATACTTGTTGGATTCTTTAAGAAAGGGCTGTTTCAGAAGTTACCCAAATCATCATTTCTGTTTTCTGGAATTACATGATATTTTATTAACATATCATTTGTATTAACATGTTTCTTAAATTTTACAATGGAATTAGAAGACTATATCACTTCAGAATATAAAGTGGATCATTTCCTTGAAAAATATCTTTCTCAACATCTCACATCTAGAAAATGTGCAAATAATGTGAAACTGAAAGTTAATACATAGGATTTCCACAGGAAGAGAAAATCTTATGTCCTTGATTATTTCCTTAAAAGATTATTTTTTTTTTAGGAACAGAACCTGTCAGGTAGGTAGCAATTTATAAAGCTATATGTCAAAACATTTAAACATTATCCTTTGAAGGAGCAATGACATTGCATGTAATGATATTCTTAAAATTATTTTGAAAAAAGTGCTGGCCTTCTTTCGTTTTGCTGTGTTGGAGATTTTTTATTGTTTTGTGATCCTAGAGTTAGAAAGTAAAAGAGCAGTAAAGGAATGGAAAACTCTAAATGAGCTAGGTTTTCTAAGGACAATATTATATATCATTTGGAGGCATTAATCAATTATCTAATTGGTATGCCTGGATAATCCACATTTGCAAATATGTTTTACTGAATCCATGTTTAAAATTTTAGGTGTGTAGCAAAATATATAATGGCAGTGAGTTTATTCAGTACATTTCCACAACTTTATATAATCAGTGGTAACAAAATAGCAAAAGCAATAGCACTTAGACTTATATACCACTTCATAGTGCTTTACAGCCCTCTCTAAGCAGTTTACAGAGTCAGCATATTGCCCACAAAAATCTGTCAGTAAAACCCTCATTTTACTGACCTTGGAAGGATGGAAGGATGAGTCAACCTTGAGCAGGTCAGGATCGAACTCCTGGCAGTTGGCAGAGTCAGCCTGCAATACTGCATTATAACCACTGTTCCACCACGGCTCTTGCATATGACTGAAGGCTGCTATCATGATATTAGGGATGACATTTTTCAGTCCAAGGATCTCATACCTCCAGATAAGGCTATGGAAATTCAGCTACTAATGATTGTTGGCACAATTATTTGCAATTTTTGTGCTTCAAGTGGAGCAAAAGAAATGAGCCTCAATGATTTTACAATGTTACATCCCCAAATAAGAAGGGGGTGAGGAGTCCCAAAATGTTCAGTCTCAAAACTCAGTTACATCTCTGAAAACACAGAATAGTCAGTCTTCTGCAACTTTTAGGGAAAAATACATCATCTAGCTAGAAAAAGATCCCCTTCCTACTCAGATCCAAATCTACTGCAAACTGGATTTCTTGCATGTTAACTTATGTAACGCAGGTTTTTTTTGCGAATGCAGATTTTCCACTTTTATAAACTATAAAAAGTATGAAGTGGTCCTAAACTTCTGCAGTCAAACTCTGATTTTAATATTATATTGAATTGGCTTGGTGTAAAACTTTGGATGGCCTGACATCAACTTAATGGAAAGTCACCACTGACACATGCATAGTATTATTTCACTATAGAGTAAGAGACTGCAGATAAAAAGCTTAGTCAGGATCAATTTCATTTGATAAAGCTATTTTAATGTTAATTAATAAAGCTACTTTAATACTAATTGCACCATCTCTATATCCAGGATCACTTTTCTTTATTCCATTCTATTTTCTTGAGCTCTTAGCCTTGGGCTTTTCCAAAGTAGGTGGGCTCCCAAGTTATGATTGTAGTCAGAGAAACTTTTCACCAACTCCATCTGCTGAAAAGGCTACAAAAGCACTTGAGGAATTCAGATTTATATTTTCATTACTCTGAGACTGCTCTTGATGCCTCTTGAGCTTTAGCTTATACAGAATTCAGCAATCCTACTGAATTATACTTTGGTGACATTATACTTTGGTATTAGAACTGACTTCATATGGTTTTCTGAGAACTATTCACGGTGGCAGAGTTTTAATTTATGCAGTTACAATTGTTACACTGCATCACAATCTCTTGAGAAAAAAAACGAAAGCCTTCATTTTCTGAAACAATCCAGAAACCAAAGATTCACATATAAGTATTTCTTTGATTTCCATGAAGTTTGCTAATAACGCCTAAGCTTCTTTTGAAAAAAAGATATAAGGTCTTCCCCCCAAAAACTCCTTGCTTGGCTTTTATAGTTAAATAAATTATTGACACTAGAGAATAATTTTGTTTGTTAAAATGTACAAATTAACAATCTGCTCCAAATCATTATAATGCTGAAATTAACTAGCTATGATTGTGTGTTTAGGATTACATCAATTTTAAATAAATCTGACCTGGTTTCAAACCCCTTAGCCCCCTCAAAAGTTACATAGACGGCATTGCTGAATTTGCTACTTGCTTTGAATCCTTGAGGCTTACTGTGCAATTATAAAAACATTTAAGTATGAGAATGCTAGAATCTGATGAAAAATTCCTGCATTGTCCCATGAGTTATGAGAATACTCATGTTGGCAATATTTTTGGGGCACTTAACTAGTGAACCAAAGTCCAATAGACAGATGAGGAAAGTTTTTGAAATCATTCATTATTAGAATGTTCTGTTCCTTCCATCATATCAATTGTATTACAGGTAGTCCTCAACTTACAACTATTCATCTAGTGACCATTCGAAGTTACAATGGCACCAAGACCGTTTCTCACACTTATGAATGTTGCTGCATCCCTATGTCACATGATCAAAATTCAAGTGCTTGGCAACTGGCATGTATTTATGATGGTTGCACTGTCCCAGGATCATATGATCACCATTTTAATCTTCCCAGCCTGACTTCCGACCATTAAGTGAAACCAGATTCACTTAATGACCATACAATATATTTAACAAGTGCAGTGATTTGCTTAACAACTGTGGTAAAAAAATATTGTAAAATGAAGCACAACTCACTTAATAACTGCCTTGCTTAGCAACAGGAATTTTGGGTTCAATTATAGTCGTAGGTCGAGGACTACCTGTCCAGCAATTATAGCTTTTGAGCATAGATTATTATAAAATATTGTGGTTTTTTTTTAAAAAAAATCTCTGCTTTGGAGCATAAACTTATTTGAGCCCTCTGCTCAACTTAACATTCTTTTAGTTGTGCCTTATGTTAATAGTATTTTTTGTCTCCATTCATTTTTGTCCAATGAGTCTATCTTTCAATAAATAGGATTTGATGAGAAAACACATCTAAATAATATTTTAACTGATTAGTTTTGTCGTCTTGAATGAGCAATATTGATCAAGTGACCATTTCAAATACATGAGCATGGCTTGGATGACATCCTCCAACTGGCCCTTATTATCCTGCTAAATTGGACTATGCCATGGGCTCTTTGAATAAGATAATCTATTGATCTAAATCAGGGGTGAAAAAATGTCATCCTCCAGATGTTGCTTAATTACACCTTCACCATTGGCCATGCTGAGAAGCACAGTTTAGCAGACATCTGGAAAGCCACAGATTCCTTACTCCCAAACTAGATCAATAAGACTATCTACAGCAACAGCTGAGAACACCACAGTATGCTCAAACAGCAAAATAAACCACTAATTTATGCACCAATCATTGGTGAATCTACAGAAGAATATCTTTAAACTTGATTCAGCAGACATGGAATGCTTATCTGGTTTTAGTTGTCACATACAGGGAGTCTTCAACCAGAATTGAGCCCAAGATTTTTATTGCTAAATGAAACATTTGTTAAGTGAATTTTGCCCCATTTACGACCTTTGGTGTCACAGTTGTTAAGTGAATCACTGCAGTTGTTAAGTTAGTAGCATGGTTGTTAAGTGAATTTGTCTTTCTCATTGACTTTCTTTGACAGAAGGGCACAAAAAGTGATCACATGACCCTGGGACACTGCAACTGTCGTAAATATGAGTCAGTTGCTAAACATCCGATTTTTGATTGTGTGACTATGTGACTAATGGTTCTAAGTGTGAAAAACAGTCATAAGTCACTTTTTTCAGTGCCGTTGTAAATATGAATGGCCACTAAGTGAACTGTTGTAAATTGAGGACCACCTGGAATTCTCAGTGCAATTAAAGGGATATTTATACACTAGTTTCTATCACATATTCTAACAAACATGTTTAGAAGTTCAACCATAGATAAACCTATGCCTATAAATCAATCATATAGAATAATTCAACCTACATACAAAACATATACAGTTTTGCACAATTAGATTATGTAATTATCACATAAGTATGTCTATCTTTTAGTTAGGGAAGGACAGTAGGTTAACATTCTTAAATAGATGAGCTGTATTATTTCTATATTCTAAAAAATCTGCAGAAGTTGCAATGGGAAATATTCAAATATGGCCAGTATGAATTCCTAAATTCCTTACCCACTTAGGAATAAATTTGTTCACTGAACAAATGACACAGCACTTCCACTTTCTGAGTGTTGTTTGTATATTTTGTTTGTGTATTTTTAAAATGTAACAATTATTTAATCTAACAAAGAAATTGTTTGGATTATATCAAATAAATAATCCAAACAATAATTCAAAACAAAAAAAAAAAAAACGCTGAAGATCAAGGCTACTACATAAAGGTATGGCATTGCTAATGATGTTAAAACAATTTTAATGTTAGAGGATGTTTAAAACATGGAAATATTATCTAAAACTGTAAATGTTCATCTTGTGACATAAAAATACAGCAAGTTAATATATAGAAAAATATGGCATTTTGAGTGTACATTTCACTATGTACATTTGTTATTTTATTAATATAACAAAGTCTTTAACTCCTATGATACTGAAATATGAATAGTATATTGAAGTAAATAGTATATTCTATTTTATGCATTAAATACTCCTAGGTGCTTCCATAATTGAGATATATTTTAATAATGCAAACCTTAGTTGTGCTTGTCTGTCTTCATATTTGTGGCCTTATTTGGTGATACTCTTCCCATGGGTACTATAGCTAAATATAGAGATTTCTGCTATCCATTAAAGACTGAATTGCAGCATACTCTTTTATAGATATATTATGAAAAACAGGATTTTTCCCTTTGATGCATCTTAATTTGTAGTTTCTGCGATAGCATTCCTTTAAATTATTTTGAATCTCATCCTCTCTTCTGATAGAGAAGTACAGTGATCTTGAAAATGCTACAGATTTCAATAATCAAATGTCTACCAAAGGTAATTCATGTATCGAAGCAAAGATCATGAGAGTCAACATGTGATGAGGGGAACTGTTCTCCATTTTTACTACAAGATTCAGAAGCTGGAGAATTACTTTTTAATTACATCCTACAATTATATGTGCCTCTCCAATTAGCATTATATGAGGAAATTTAACCCAGATTGTCTTTATACAAAGTGAAATATAAAATGTAAACAACATATAATGTTCATAGATACATACAAGCACACTATTATTCCAATGCTTTAAACAGGTTTCTAATATCAAATATTTTTCCTTTGGTAAAAAAAATCAAACCAGAGTGAACAATAATAATATATCCTACTAATCAAGTATCATATCTTCAATAAAATATAACAAACATCAATAAAACAAGTAGAAACAAAGAGAAAATGAACCATTAATAAAAAGTCCAACTATATTATTATGGTATTTAAGTCTAAGTACTATTGCTATTGCTCATAAATGCCAGATACATAAACGAATCAATCAGACAATAATCGCCAATAAAGCTGATAATTCAAACATTTCTTGGGGAAGAATAACCCAAAATCAGGAGGCCACCACAGAGAAGGTTTATATCATTATTCAATACATTTCACTGTTGATAGTACAAAATAGGTCTCCCATTGAGTTGTTTGATACAGGAGAAGTTGTTTCTTTGGATAACTGGGCCCAAGTCATTTAGTACATTGTAAATCATTAATAATGTTGTAGCAACCCAGAAATGAATGAATGAATGAAGAAACGAATCTTGAAACAATGTTAATCTCTATCACTTATACCTGTTAGAATTCTTGAGGTTAAATTTCCAGATACCTTATCCAAAGCCAGGCTAACTTACACCTTATTATAAAATCTCTAGCAAGATTATTGGAGTATGAATAAAATATACTCATACACAGAGTAGCTGTATTGCAGGGGTGTCAAACTCAAGGCCCAGGAGCCAGATCTGGCCCATGGGGTACTTAGATCTGGCCCACGAGATCGCCCTGGAAACAGCAAATGACCGGCCTGAAGTGCTTCTGCCAGCTCCATTTTCAGCTTTCACGGCCTTCTGCAACCCTCTTCCAGTGAAAATGAAGTTTGTTTTTTGCTGGCCAGAGTTCGGGAGCCTTTTGCTGATAGAGCACTTGGGCTGCCACAGGTGCCCCCAACAGGAATGGCGTTGAGCTGGCCACGCCCACCCCAGCCACGCCCACCCTGGCCCCCTGAGGTCAAACACAACACTGATGCAACACTCAATGAAATTGAGTTTGTCACCCCTGCTGTATTGGATTAAAGAAGTACATTTCTCCTTCTAGATTTATTCATTTCCAGAAGATGTTATTTAGCTCAATCTTGGATCTGACCCACCATTTTGTCTAAATTCAGATCAGTTTATTAGTCATTACAATCTACTTTACATATGCCTTCGTGGCCTCAGATGATATAGAGAAATCCAGATGTCATGTTACTTCTCTTTCCTAGATTTTTTTAATCTTATTTCTCATTGATTTCATATAGATCAAAGATTTACAACTTTAACTGGGCCAGAGGCTGTGTTTGGTCTTTAACCAGCATGTAAGTGACCGCTTTCTCGAAAACAGAGGATAAGATCAAGATAAAAGTTTAATTTTAATTCAGCCAGATACATTTTATATTATTACCCTTCAGTCTTATATTGGATAATTTTTGCTTTATGCCTCATTAAAAAGTATAATTTGGTAGTAACTTTTGAAAATAGTTGGCCTGAGTCCAAAACTTCAAAAAACCTTGTACAACTCTGATATGAGATGAAGTTATCTCCACTGGTGTTTAAGTTTTTAAGCAATTTATTATCTACAAAATTAAGGTACTTACTACTAACTTAAATAATTGAAAATAAATATGCATGCTGCATCTTATTTTTCTCCACCGTGTATCTAAAAATCTGTATACTGTTACTAATAGTTTGAATGTAACTAAAAATTATATTCTATATCAAGGGTAAACTATACAAGTATACTCACAATAATGTAAGTTAGATGTGCTGTTGTTGTCTTTGTTATATCCTGGCAAACGTTCTGTGTTTATCAAAATTATACAACTATGTTTTTACATTACTTTTTAAAATTAGAAGTCTTGTTTGTATTACTGCCATAGTATGTGATGTATGTAAAGTAATAGAAATATTATTACTTTTCCTCCCTCACATTGTGTTTAATACTTTGGGGTTCTATTTATAGATTCTTTTTGGGGTATCTATTGGGGTATCTATTTATAGATACCTTTTATGTTTTTACTTTGTTCCCATTTTTTAAAAATTACAATACATTCCTTTTGCATTATCTTGATATTTAATACATTTATGTAAAATTTACATCATTTTACATTGGTTTGTGTGTTTCAATGATAGTTATTATTTGAAATATGCACTGCCAATTATCTTTTGGTTGTTTTTTAAATTCACTGAGATTGTCTTTGGAATTAAATATATTGTTTTCTTTTCCATTTTCTTTTATTTGGAGTGTCATGTGAGAAAGACATTAATTTAATAGCTCTAGAAACTATGCATTGGAAAGGTTTTATTGATATATTATCAGTTTAACTTTTATTGACTCCCACAAAATTATATGGAATACGTATGTGCTGGATATATAAATATATATGTGCAAGTCTGTATGTGTACATGTATAGTGATTGTAAAACAGTGGCCCCCAACCTTTTGGGCACCAGGGACCGATTCCATGAAGAGAAGTTTTTCTGTGGACCGGAGGGCGCATGATTTCACATGCTGCCTGCATCCTGCAGATGGGGCTTTGCTTGTTTGCACCAACCAGTTGCTGGCATATCATGGACCAGTGCCGGTCCACGGATTGGAGTTGGGGACCCCTGTTGTAAAACAACTTTGCCTCCCAATTTTCTTTTCTTTTGTATATTAATTTATGCCATCAACCATATGACAAAAAATAAAGAATAAAGATAGAATCTTGAAATGCAGTAAAAGGTTTCTGGGACTCATTCTAAAAATAAATCTGTTCATTACTATTTGAAATGCTGTTAAAACTTTTCTTTTTTTAATTATATTTTTAAAAATTTTAATGGATCTAATGGCCTACGGTAGTACATATTGAATAAATACAACTGAAATGCTATTTTTCTTTCTTTTACAAAATTATTATCCACATTCTAGTATATGATCTAGCAGGTGAAATTGGTTATTCATCCTCATGCCTTCTTTAAATATATATGTTATTAAACTCTTTGACTGGAATATGATCCTATGACTAAATGTCTATGGAGATTCTCAGTCATCCAAGTCCTGGTTGTCCCAAAAGTGTTTTTTCAAAAAGCAACTGTGAACTTTCTTTGTTTTTTCCTTGAAGACTTTTTGCTTCTCATCCAAGAAGCTTCTTCAGTTTTGTCTGAATTGTGGTGAATACAAGGATTTATATTCCTTGCAGTCATCCAGTCATTTCAGAATGCTAACAACCAGATGACTGCAAGGAATATAAACCCTTCCATTCCCATTGTTCAGTCAAAACCGAAGAAGCTTCTTGAATGAGAAGAGAAACGTCTTCTCAAAGGAAAAAACAAAGAAAGTCCAGTTGACTTTTGAAAAAGCACCCTTGGGGCATGTATAACTAAATGTTTGGAACTGCCCTAGTGACATATAGTTTTTATATAACTGTGTTTCTAGACAGCGCTTTTGTAACTAGTATATTCTAGAGCAGGATTTCTCAACCTTGGCAACTTTAAGTTACATGGAGTTTGATTCCCAGAACTCCCCAGAATTCTGTGAGCTGGAATCCACACATCTTAAAGTTGCCAAGGTTGAGAAACAGTACTTTTAGAGGTTCCATTGTTCTTTACATGAGCCTTGTAAACATCCCACAGAAGTTTTCAGCCAATAATGATCTGTCATTGGCCTCTGCAGAAGGGAAAGTCTGTCTTTCACAACAGCCTGGAAATGCAATAAACTCCTATCAAATTAAGAAAAGAGGTGTCTATCTTCAGGCTGTTAGAGAGAAGTAGATGGGCTTGAAGGATGGGCTTCAAAAATCAAGCAGCTGTCAGAAGAGAAATCTCTTTCATTTTCTATCAGTCCACTTTTTGCTTCCATACAACTCCGGATCACTTATGGATTGCATGTGAGTTGCAAAGTATAAGAAGCGTTTACACACTGCTCTTAAACTGGATTGAATTCATACACATTGTGCATCTTATTATACATGTTTTTAATGGCAGGATGAATGGTCTCTTGATAAAAATATTATTTTGAAATGAAAAACATATTTCACAGATTTTTTTGAAACTGCCACCATTATTATTTTTATAAATGACTCAAGGTGGCAATTGTACCTAATATTCCTTCCTTTTCCTATTTTATCTTTCGCAACAATCTATGCGGTGGATTGGGCTGAAAGAGAGTGACTGGTCCAAAATCACCCAGGTGACTTTCTTGCCTAAAATGGGACTAGAACTCACAATCTCCTGGTTTTTAGCCTGATGTCTTCACCAAACTGGTTCTATTTGATGGTTCCTGTGGATTGTTCCTTACCATGAACAAATCATAGCTTTAGGATTACATTCTCTTTTTATTCCCTGATCCCCCTCATTATGCACTACACTCCCTCTTCCTTATATGATTTGCACTGAAAATCAAAATCTCTGTAGGCAACTTTATCAACTTTATTTCATGAATATATGGTCAACATGATACGGCGAGGAACATTCCTTAAATAACATATGGGTAGAACCACAAATCAATTTTTTCTACTTTGAGATCTGAGATGAGATTTGGACTGGTCCAATTTAAAACACAGTTATTGCCACTGAAATTCTTTCATAATGATGCTAAACAATATCTTTGTGGCATAATGTTATCTTAGAGCATTGGAAGAATTCAGTGGCACTGTTGAAAGGATTATTACATCAACACTACCCATTCCAAAGAAGTAAAAAATGCAGACCCCAAAAATACATTTTCAGTATATATACTTTGAATGAGATACATACACACAGAGACATATATGCACACATACATAAATATAAATATATGTGTGTGTTTGTGTGTATACATTTAAGAATACATATTGAAAAGACATTTTCTTTCATATATCATATAAATTAAACATAAAGATATAATCTAAGAATAAATGTATAAGCAAAATAAGTTACTTTGCATGCAACTAAATTTTAGTAGATATTAAGTAGAAACAACTTTTTTTTAGGAGGAAGAGGCAGAAATGAAGGCTTTGTTAGTGTTAATTTCCTCATTTATGGGGCCAGAGAGACAATATTTACACCATGGTTCAGAAAATTTATCAGTTTCCCCTTTAACTGATGCTGCCACAATCTGGAGAAATCGAGCCAGTCTGATGCAGCGATCAGACTTTGGTCATAGCTACTTGAAAAAATAAAATAAAATAAAGCACTTTCTGATGATAGACAAATGTGTCTTGTTAGCAACAGCCAAAAAGCGCTTGACTTGTACTAATAACAAAAAGGCCATGCTGGTCACCATGGGTCTAAAGACGAAGCACCCTGTCACTGCCTTGGTTGGGAAATTAGCAAATAATGTTCCTTTTCTTTGATAAATGGATGACAGTTCTCTCTCACCAATCATTTTTTAACATTTTGATGCATGTCTATGATCCCGCCGGAGGAACAGAAAAGTTTACTGGCCCTCAATTTTCAGATGATGAATGGAACACTCTAAATGTGCGATTTCTGTATGAGGTATAGTTCATTTTAAGCACTTCGAGTAAATGGGTGTCACTGATTAGAACAAATAGTCTACTTGTGCAATAGCACAAATGGTATGTCTCATTCTTCTGGTCTCCTCTGAGACAGAAAAGAAGAGGGACAACAATGACCATGTAATACTTATTGGAACCACAGCTGTTTAAACTGAACAATTTTAGGTGATCCAAACATCTAATCACCATGACAGGTTACTAAAACACTTCTTTTTAATGTTTGTTATTGGCCTAATTAAATGCTTATTGTGCTAAGAATCTAAAGCCGCATAAAAAGATATTGCTAAAGAGAATGCTTTTTTTCTGTTTCTGCTTCCATAAAATGTTTCAGGTTATACATGTCTGTTAAATTATAAAATGGGAAACCATTGGTTGAAATCATTTTAAAAATCAAATTAGAACACAGATGTAATCCTATAGGAAGACAATATTATCTGTCCTACTTTCTTACTGACAATCGGTATTAGCCCAACATCTGATAAACGAATGTCTAATCCCGTAAAAAGAGAATGCTGTTTTAGTGATAATGAAAAAATGAAATATATATAATCTTTAAGAGTGCGAAAATATGGCAGCAATTGTTCTTTAAAAAGGCTAGCTCACAAATGTGAGCAAATCACTATTTGTGTTTTATTAATTATTTTTCACAATAGCAGAGCTCTTCTGTGGTAACGAACCATAATTGAATATGTACAAGAAATGATCAGATGGTTTGAATTTAACTAAGGCATTAGCATTTAGTTTAGCATAGTAAAAATAGTATGATTTGTGGGAGGCAATTAACAATCATTTGCTCTGTGGATACAAGTAATTTGTTTAAAGAGCACTGACCTATGAGACAGCTAGTTTGTGTTGGCTGTGATGGAAAGGAGCTATTGACTCTGAACACAGTGTAACAGCCCCACTGGAGAAAAAAATCACACTGGAATTTACACAAAAGGTCCTTAAAACACTTAAAGCTTGAGGTCTTTTCATAAGGTGAAGTGGGTTAAAATGATATAAACTAGCCAAAGTAGAATCAGATACAGATAGGCAAAATATGGAACCTTCAAAGAAACAGCAATCACCTAGCTACAAAAATAAATTATTTTCCATATTATTTTTGGAAGAGTAATTTTTAGCCCATAAATATTCTATTAACCGAATGATTATTTTCTAAGATTTCACAAGAAAGAAATAGAGTGTGTCCAGAAATGATTGTTGTGTTCTTAGGTGAAAAGTATTACAGACCTAGGAAAATAAATAAATATTTTTTTTAAAAAATGTATTCATTTATCATATGGTATAGCTGCCCAATCTCACATGAAGGTGGCTCTGGATAGCAGACAACATTTAATTGAAAAAAACAATATGTGAAAACTGAACTTAAAAATAACTATTAAAAAGGTAATAAAAAACAAGAGAGAGTGATATTAGTCACATTAAGGGAGCCATCACAACATCTCCTTGGTGTCCTAGTAACCCTCAGGCCTCGTGGCATAATCAGATTTTGAGGGACTTGAGGAATGTGATAGGGCTGTAGCTAACTTCACTTCCAAGAGGAGAAGATTCCCTAAAGCAGGTGCCACAACAAAGAAGGCCCACTTTTTGGGACCTGCCAAATGTAATTCCCAAGCAAATGGAATCCATAGCATGACTTGTCTGCCAAATAGTTCAGACTCAACATTTGGTCTCTTGGATTTGCTATGTACCCATAGTTTGTTGTATTTAGAGTATGTGTGCTAAAAATTACATCCTGCATTAGTATTAACTTCTTTATTTGAGCAAAAGTTAACCATACGAAGGAAGAGAGAGGAAGCAGCTAAGATGAAAACAACCACCTAAACCAAGCCAAACTTAAACAGTAATATCCGCTAACATTGACCTGTAGTTGTAACCAAAGTCAATACATTGCTAAGTTTTTCTTTTGTCTATAAGTTATGCAAAATTCACCAAATTTGAAAACAGTAATTCACTTTACCAAGAAAATAGTAACATGTATTCATCCAAGTAATTCAGTTTCGTAAAGCTACCTATATAATTATTTCCCACACTTTCAGCGGCGTGCTTAAAAATACTAACTGTAACATAATTTCATTTAGGAGCATACAAATCACAATTTTGGTATAATCAAACAACATTGCATGGCTTGTAATGTCATTAAAAAGTAACCTGATATATTTCGTGTAAGAACCGCCAATGACTACTAGCAAATAAAATGATGAATCAACCTTCAGAAAACTCCTTAATTTAAATACACCAGGATTTTATTCTTTCAGGTAAGAACTATTTTAATTGTCATTAAACAAGCAAGTGATACATGACTTGACAAATATTAAAACAAGTATTACACTCAATTATTAATTTGCACCGTTCTCTTTTAAATGCAGCAAATATCTCATTAATTTAATTTTAGGTGCCCACCAGTTTATATTTTACAGTCTGGAAGGCAATTTACTAACTGGCAATTACATACAGAATGATTGTTAATTCTGCTCCTAAGTGCTAGCTGCTTGAAAACTGTTACGTCTCTCTAATTTCTGACCTTCTTACAACAAGGGTGAGGTACATTGGGAATAGCAAGGCCTAGCAGAGAAGAGCTGGACATGTCATTTGTGACTCATTCTTTTAATTCACCGTGCTAATCAACTGAACTGCCACAATCTCCCAAGGTAATTGTATCTTTACAATAGTTGAAAGCAGCATGCTAAAAGGCATAGATAGATGGTATAAGGGACCTTCCCATCCTTCTGAGAATTAGCACAGCAACCGCTCTCTACATGTGGCTCATGGAGTCTGGGATTGTGGGGTGTTTTAAATTGGGTAGTTTTATATCAACATACACGTATCCTTTAAATGCCTCCACTTCTGTACTTTGGAAGCTTCTTTTGCACACTATACCCTTGTTTCGTTCTTCTCCAGCTTTATTACCCTTTGTTCCACCTCATGCTGAGAAGGTTAAATGTTAGAATGCCAAGCCAGACTGCAAGCATGGTGGGATACTGATGAGAACCAGATGCCCTGGAGATTCTAGCCCTCCCTCTTATGGGACGACATAATTTTCATATTGTGAAATACAGTGAAGTTTGGCTCAGTTTTCAGTGGTGAGTGTAATTTCCAATGATTATCTCATTGTCCCCATCAATTTCGGGGCAATACAAATCAGACTGAAGTTTCCAGGTCAGACAGGCTGTGACCTTACCCTTCCTCTTACTTTCTCTAGCCATGTAGTACCTGAGACGTGTAGTAACTTGTAGCTTTTTTTATTTGTAGGCTTCCAGTAAATTAATTGCAGCCAGAACGGCTTTAGTAACTTTGATTCTCTGAAATGTCATTCGTTCACATGTCCTATGACTTCTTGGGACAAAGAATACATTGACCAATGTAAGAGTGTGGATTTTAAAACAGTGGCAAATTGTGAAAATTGCCATCAAAAAGCTAGTAAAAAAATAAAATTTATCTGCTAAGACTGGATTCTCATTAGTACATGTAATAAAGTCATTAGAACTACTCATTTAGTTTGGAACTTATTATTTGCTGCTTTTAAAAACAAAACAGTCCTATACAAACATACACACACTACATATACAAACACACATACATTGCTACTTAAATAGTAATCAGAGCTAATACTGAAGAAAGTATCAAAATTATTGCGTAACAGTCCAGAACTTGTAGTATCACACTTGCAATATTACACTTCCGATCTATATTGTCTGCTGCAGAAATTATAGTGAAATTCTCTCTCTCTCTCTCTCTCTCTCTTTCTCTCTCTCTCTCTCTCTCTCTTTCTGTCTCTGTCTCTCTGTCTCTCTCTCATCATGTTGTCAACTTAACTATTTAAAAAACATAACAGCTAGATTGCTTATTTAACTTTATTTTGGTCATTAACCAACACATAAGAGCTGGGTTAAAAAGATCAAAATAAATGCGTTATGATTTATCTCTATGGAACCTTTTCAATAATCTACTGCTGCTATTTTCTCATGAGGTTGCCAGAGGGCTTTCAGGTAACTTATTGTTAGTTTATTGCAACTTAAATACAGTACATTTGCATTTGAAGTCTAAGGTTCAGTCACTTCAGAAAACTTTTTAGAAATTTAGGATTTAACTAGAAGCTATGCACGGACATTGGTTTCTAACCAGACTAATAGCGAAATGCTCCACCCTTTTGTACTTACAGAATGAAATCACATGTGACTATGGAAGAGGCAAAATTTGCATCAAATTGTGATCCTCCATAGTCATTTCTTATTCCATCATGTAGACACCTATATGGATGATCGAGTTTAGCCATCAGGCATGATTTTTTTAGATATCCACAATAAAGACTCTTAATACTTAGACAATTAGTATTTAGCCTTACTTTTACTCATCTTTTTTTTTAATTGTGTGTTAAAACAACAACCACAGACCATTTTATAATTAATTCCAAATATTTTCAAATGGGACATTGGGGGGGGAGTGCTATTTCAATATGTATTCAAATTTAGTATTAGTTTAAGATTTATGCATTATTGTAATCTATCTTGTATATTTTTGTCTTTTTATACTAGTCCTATGCTTTATATAGACTCATTTTTAATGAGTCTACCAACACTCTACAGGAATCATATGTACGATAAACAAATCAGTTGAGTTTTTTCCTTGGGATTATGCATTCCCCCCAAAAATACATATTTGGCTTAAAGATGGGGCTATCTACGTGCCCTATTGATACCAAAGACTCTTTTTCTTTTCAAATCTGATACCCTAAAAAATATCCAACATGGCATCATCATAATCAACGATTATTTCCTTTACTTTGGGTACGACATATGTCCATCACATATGACATTGATGCTCTTTTTACAGATTTTTATCTAATTCTTTATTTAAGAATTCTAATGAAATATTTAGAAAAGTTCTTGAGAAAACCCATTTCACATAAGTTCTGACCAACTCTCTGATTTACTTTTTGAAAACTTAAACACAATTTAAATACACATTAGCTAACATCATCAGAATACTTCTCTTTTTCCACTATATAAATATTCTCATTCTCATCTCCCCCCCCCCACCACCACACAGTACATTTAAATTTTCTCATAAACCTCTTACACTAGGATAAATCTATCAGAGGCAGTTCAATTAATCTGGATCAAGTGACTGGATAATTTAAAATATGAAAGTGACACTTTTTTCCTCATATTTCAAACTCTATTGGAAATATGATTTTAAGTTTTACATACCCAGATTTAATATTTCTCATGGCCACAGAAAGCTTGCCAATAAAAATCTTTCTCCCACACGTAGATTACACACATACATACATATACAATTTACATAGGATCAGTACAACTTATAAACCATTGTGTTCATTCTTGATATCATGTTCCTACTGACAAAATTGTCAGTAAAAATTATTACAATTTATGACTACATTTGGCTTTTTAATCTGGTATGCTCTTTGGTTTTTTTTTTTTTTGAGTAAACAATAGTTTACATACAAAGAGGTTAGTATTTGCAAAAATTGAATTTGTTTCTGTTTTCATTACATGTCACAGTAATACCTGCTTATAATAATTACTGTAACCACAATTGATGCCTACAATATATGTATAATGAAGTCTACATTTATGAAATATAGGGTTAAACAAAAATATTTTAAAAATAATATTATGCAATAATGGATGCACAGTGTGCATTCATTAATTTGAACAAA
>NC_142068.1:63800000-63820000 GCF_059756535.1 Pantherophis guttatus
AATATTTATAACTTCATTCCTTGCAACTTTATTCCAAGATATTCTTATTCGGATGGATTTGGATTTAATCAGAATATATTCTTAAGAATGCATTATTAATTCTGAATGGAGCCAGTAGGTCTCCAGTTATGACAAGTTTCAGAAATGTAATAATCTGATGGCATGTTGTAGTTCTTTGATGGCAATTTTAAGGTTCTTTTTTTTTTTTTAGCTTTACCATAACAGTGATAATTAATAAAAGAATTGGCTTAGACATGAGAAGAACCTGGGTGGTTTTCTGTGCTTTATTCTTTAAAATAAATGGATAAGAGGTTTTTTTTTCCTGACACATAGTTTTTCTAACACATAGTTTTCCTCAATACAGAGATTGTGCTTATTATGCTACCTACGTGACTTTTTACTATTTTGTAAAAAAAATGTTTTTATACTACAAATAAAAGGAAATGGCCATGTTTTACTTAAGATCATACTAGTACCATAGCAGAGATTGATCTGGATCTAAATGATAACCCAATACACTCCAGAACTAAGCCCATAATGATGCTAGTTTTTGTCTTTCCATCACCTCCAATCTCTCCCTGTGTCTCTCTGTGTCTCTGTCTCTGTCTCTGTCTCTCTCTGTCTCTCTCTCTGTCTCTCTCTCTCTGTCTCTCTCTCTCTCTCTCTGTCGGGAAGAAAAGGACTAAGACAGAGAATTCAGCCTTCTTAATTGTAAGCCTCATTAGTGATGGTTGCCAGGCAAATACACACCTATGAAAGAGGTAAACAATACGTCATAGATCATAATGACTCTTGTGCTTGGGGCAACCTTTAATTATTATATTTTTTGTTCTCTCTTACCTTAGCTATTAGAGAAGAAAAACATTTTTCTTCTGCAAAGAACATTAATATTCTGATGCCTAAATTATATTTTAATTAGTTCACCATTGCATGTAATCACCACTCTTTTATGTTTTCAGTAAATCTGAATCACTATTTGTGGATTGTTCAGTTTGGTGTCATTACTAGAATTAATGAAAAGGCTGGTCAACTGTATAGTAGAGTCTACTTGTCTAGCTTCAATAGCAGCATGACAATGGTATATGAAGCAAAGCATTGATTCTTGGCATAAGAAGTTCAACAACCTACAAACAGATTGTCTATCAGAGCCATGTAATCCAGTATCATGTTTATGATCATGGCTAGCTACATTTCTAAAGGCATAAGATGGGCATAAAATGGGCATGAGGACACAAGTCCTATCTGCTTTTGTTCACATGGTTCAGAATCAGAATGTATATATATATATATATCTCCCCCCTCTTTTCTGTGTATGTGTGTGTAATGTATCTTGGAGGTCAGTTATATTAGAGATCATATGACAATAAGCTCCTATTGATAGTTTTATTTTTTGTCAATTTATTGAGTACCTTTTGAAAGTCAGAAGTTAATGTGCATCACTACATCCCCTACAATCAAAATCCATAATTTAATTATAAACAGTGTCAAGAAGCAACATGTGAAGAAATAATTTTTATTTATTTATAAGCATGGCTTCGGAATTACTGAAAGAATTAAACTTTGAGTTTATCCTGATTTAGGGGAATGCAAGAAACCATTCTTCAACATTGGTGGATGTAGGGTAAGTACAAGGCATCTCATAGAATACAGTATCATTACACACACATCATAACCTTTGCAATTCACTGAGTGTCTATATTAATTTTTCTTTTAAGATGCACAGAGCATGGAAGAGAGAACTCTTGTTCTGTCCCGTGGTAAGGATATATAGCTGAATTCAACCTACTGATGTTTGTGGAGATTCTTAGTCATCCATGTCATGGTTGTCCGAAAGGTGCTTTTTTCAAGAGGCAACTAGACTTTCTGGTTTTGCTTTGAAGATGTTTCGCTTCTCATCCAAGAAGCTTCTTCAGCTCTGACTGGATGGTGGGAAATGGATGAGAAGTGAAACGTCTTCAAAGCAAAACCAGAAAGTTCAGTTGCCTCTTGAAAAAAGCACCTTTCGGTCAACCTACTGATGTATACGTCTTAAAGTAAATAAAATAATAATTATTTGCAGGAGATCTTAATTTCTTGCCCAAGTAGCTTATAACTCGACATTAGACCAACTAATTAGGCATCATGTTCTCCATTAATGGTATTTTTGTATTTCTGTTTCAATGTTAACAAAATATCGGTTATGATGCCTATACTCTGAAGTTGTTCTTCCCAGAAGATTCAAGTGCCCCACCTTTCTTATTGTTCTGAAAAGCTGTAAATCTAACTTTTATTTTTCAAGCAGTTATCTCCATGTTTGTTCTTTCTGTAATTTAAGGATTAGCATTGTGTCTTCTAATTTTTATTGTATTATTTGTTCTGCTGTGGAAGATCATATACCGGTATGTGGCAAAAAGTGGCCTATTAACAGTATAAATAAACACTGTTTTTACCTAAAAAGAAAGCAGTGCTGAATTTAATATAATGTTTTCAACTCCCAAAGGAAGATTAGGCAGGAAAAACCCCTCTGATCTGTATTATTTAAAAACCATTACTACATTGTCAGTGACAAGTTTTCTATTTTAAATATAAATTATTTGGGAAAAATGTTATCTCTTTTTCAGTTAAATGTAACATGTATTGCTTTATACTATTAGAAATATATCCATCATTACTATACAGATTTGTTAGGTATCAGTGGCACTTTCAATAAAAGTAACTGGGATTGGATTTGGCCTTAAGTAAATCCTAGATAAATATCAGATGTTAGATGCTTGAATATGCAACCTGCAGTGGTTGACAATGTTTTATTTTAGAGAATTGAAATTACTTTTCCCTTTGTACTCTAACATTTTTAGGAAAAAAAGGATGAGGAGACATACTGCTTTAATATGATGCATTAAGGCCCAGGCCAGTGAGTTGTGCAAACTCGTAGTAAATTCTTTACAAAAACTACCATTGATCATGTTTTAAGGACTATGCAAACTTACATGCATAATGTATATTTTTCCCGATGATTTCAAAAAAGCCAAAGTAAAAGAAAATCGAACTGAAACAGAAAAAGCTGTTAGCAAATAAATAGGAAAGAATAGAAAAGGGCTGAACGTTGCAGATGTTATATGTTATAAGAAATTTAAGTCAAAAGCAAATAAGGAAGGAACAACCTTCTTTTTAAAGTGGAATCGGAAAAGCTAATGCATTTTAATGGGATGAATCCGAAGGACAAAGAAACCATGAAAAATAAATAAATATGGTCGTGTGCGGAAAAAAATGGTGCAAAGAAAGCATTGCAAATTAAAAAGCCATGTAAATGTGTGCCTACCATTTTCCAGATAAGAAGGGGCCGTACCTTCTGAGGGGTCAAGGCGGCGAGCCCGCCTTCCATGTTTGGAGTTGTTGTGTACAAACATGTTGTCTGAGACAGCCAGAACATGGCCATCCACATTGACTGTTGTTGATACAACAACCTAGGAGGGAAAGAAAGAAAAGAAAGACATTTCTTTTTTTTTTTTGAAGCATACAGACTCTGAAAATGGGGTGCACCTATTGCAATAAACATGCTGAATAAATGTATAATGTAGTTTGCTATTTTTAAGAACACAGTGTTATTCATAGATGCAATTCAGTCGCCTTTTTTTTTTTTTTGGCTATCGCTGGAGATTTTCCTACACACAATTCCCCTCCCTTCTTCAACACCCTCCACACTAATTAGAGTTTAATCTCCTATTATGCTAACAAATGAATTCAATTCTAGGAAAATATTCTTCTAGTCATTTGTTTCAGAAACACCCCTCTAACCACTCATTTTAAAAGCTACTGTTTTGATTGATCTGTTGATATATTGATTAGATAGTTTATCTAATTAAAATTTGTACACTTGAGACTGTCTTCAAATGAAGAATTGTGAGCACTCCAAGTCAAAGGGGAAAATACTTCATAAATCAGTAGCTATGTGTAACTTTCTGCTGTTCTTTTCAGAAATGATCTTTAGGTCATTTTTGCTATCGTATTTACAAAGCAATCTTATAAATAGGTATTATGGGACAAGGAATTTCCAAAAATAGAAAAATTGTCTCATTTAAAGATTGAAAAGGAAAAAAAGAAATGGCTCTCCCTCCCACTGTAATAAACATTACTATTGCTGGGCCTCGTATAATTTGTCACATAATACAGAAATATTTCGGGTTACAGGATGCCTTTGTTTTTATAGATCTGGCCTTTTAGCTTCTTCATGCAAGTCACATGGAACAATTTTTTTGTGCTTTCTAGAACTTGAGAAAAAGAAATCTATAACAGATATTAAAACCTTCCTTGAGATTATATGATTGTAGCTATTGTAGTGCACTATCAAAATATCCTAAAATATGAATGCTCTAACAGATTCATTAGCAAGGTAGAAACAGACATAAGGAGGTGTTTATATCCCTTCATTGTCTTCTTTTTTTAAAGAATATGCTTTCTTTCTGCATATTTCTGCAGTAGAGAAATATTCTTTCTATCTATATACAATTATCTCACATCAGGCGAGGTCTAGGAGACCATTGGATCTTTCAGATCCAAATATTCAATTAACAGAATCAGATTTCATGCAAATTCTAAATTTTTGTTTTTCGTCATTCTGAAGAGGAAAAAAAGATTCACCAAATGCTGTGAAAAGAACCAGGAGGAGATGAAACTATATTGGATTTGCACATCTTATCAGAACAATTCACAATTCACCAAACAGAACAGATCACCAAAGGGAGAAGTGATCAATCGCTCTCCAAAGAACTTTCAGAGGTTCTTTGCAGATGACTGTAAGTGGTGGGAATAGCCAACATCCCAGAAAACAAGTTCAGAATCCAAAAAGATCTTGACAGACTTGAACAATGGCCCCTATCCAACAAAATGAAATTTAATGTGGAAAAAAACCAAGATTTTACATCTAGCAGGAAAAACCAAAGGTACAAGTACAGATTAGCCAAAACCTGGCTCAAAAACAGTAACTGTGAGTGGGACCTTGGAGTCCTAGTGGATGATCAAACATGAGTTAGCAGTGTGCGGCAGCAGTTTAAAAAAAGCTAACACAAACCTTGGTTGTATAAACAGAGGCATAGAATCAAAATCACATGAAGTTTTAGTACCGCTTTATAAAGCCTTAATAAGACCACACCTGGAGTATTGCAACCAGTTTTGGTCACCAGATTACACAAAAAGATGTTGAGACTTTGGAAAAAGTCAAGAGCAACTAAGATGATTAAGGGCCTGGAGACAAAAACACATGAAGAACAGTTGCAGGAATTGAGTATGGCCAGTCTTGAGTAAAGAAGGATTAAGGGGGACATGATAGCAGTATTCCAGTATTTGAGGGGCTTCCACAAAGCATCAGAAGGCAAGACAAGAAACAATGGCTGGGAACTAGTCAAGGAGAAAAATAACCTGGAATTAAGGAAAAACTTCCTAACTGAGGACAATTAACCGGTGGAACAGATTGCCTTCAGAAGTTGTGGGCCCTTCATCACTGGAGGTTTTTAAGGGAAGCCACCCTGAAATGGTACAGGGTCTCCTGCTTGATCAGGGATTGGACTAGAGACCTGCAAGGTTCCTTCCAGCTCTATTCTGATTGTTTGAATGCGTTCTTAATGTCTGATAACTAACGTTTTCTGCAACTGAAAACAGCATATTGAATATCAGAAATGTCTTCAGTCACTTCTAATTCAAAAAGTAGACATAATCAGCTTAATTCATACGTTGATGACAATGACTTTTCCTTTTTTATCTTTAATCGGAGCTCTTCTATTTCCAGAGTCAGAAGCACATTGACCAACCAAAAACTAAATAGATCCAAACCTGTCTATTGCTACCCTGTTTCCCTGAAAATAAGACATCCCCTGATAATAAGCCCAATCGGGCTTTTGAGCACATGCACTAAAATAAGCCCCCCCTGAAAATAACCCCTCCCTGCAAATAACCCCTCCCTGAAAATAACCCCTCCCTGAAAATATTTAACCGCATTAATGCCAGTCCCCGCCATTTCCTCTGGTTAGGGTTAGGGAGACAGAACTGGAAATCAGGTAAGATGGCAAGAGGAGCCCCGTCTTGTTCCATGCGCCCCAAAATAATAAGATCTCCCCAAAAATAAAACCAAGCGCTTATTTCAGGGTTCAAAAAAATATAAGACAGGGTCTTATTTTCGGGAAAACATGGTATTTCTCTGTCCACCACAAGAAAATGGTGAATAAGGCTTTCTGACTGTTTCTTAGCACAAATTTTAAAATGAATACTTACAAAAATGAAAATTCTTGCATTAACATCTATCCGTTAGATATTAGGTGCCATTCTACTGTAATGATCAATTAATTATCATTATAATGAAAGGCCTTTCCTATTGCATCTACATATACACTTACAAGATACTTTCATATGTTGTATTTATTGTAAGGATCCTATATGTGCTTATAAGTCTACAAATTAAACTTAGAGAATTATATCAAAAACTGAGACAGAAACTTCAGTGACAGCAATGTGTATAGTAGTTAAGGTATTGGACTAGGACCAAAAAATCCAGATGCACCTTCAACCATGGATACTCATAGAGAGATGAACTGAATGGAACCACATCCTTATTCTCTATCCAAATACCTTACAGCAGGGGTCCCCAGCCTGGGTCCGCAGCCTATACTGGTCCATGGCTTGTAAGGAACTGGCGCACACAAGCAGCAGGAGTGTGCACGAAGCTTCATTTGCACATGCACAGGATCTAGGGCAGGGGTGAAATCCAGCAGGTTCTGACAGGTTCTGGAGAACCGGTAGCGGAAATTTTGAATAGTTCAGAGAACTGGCAAATACCACCTCTGGCTGGCCCCAGGAGTGGGGTGGGAATGGAGATTTTGCCGTATCCTTCCCCTGGAGTGGGATGGGAATGGAGATTTTGCCGTATCCTTCCCCTGCCACGGCCACCAAGCCATACCCACCAAGCCACACCATACCCACAAAGCCATGCCCACAGAACAGGTAGTAAAAAAATTTGGATTTCACCACTGATCTAGGGTGCATGCACAAAACTATCTCTCCCCCATTGCCACTGCCAGCACTGGTCCATGGAGCCAGAAAAGTTGGGGACTGCTACCTTACAGGATTGTTGCAAGTCTGTATTGCCTTGAGATCCTAGAGATAAGGTAGGATATTAATCTAACATATAATTTTTTAAACAATGCTTCACTACTCCTATACTGTCATTTCCCTAGGTTTCTGAGGTTATTTTTCTAATGGACCATTTCTTATTTTTCTAGTGCACGATTGGGGAAGGTTCTATGCATATTGACAAAATTACACGTTTCTTGAAAGAAAAGAAAGAAAGAAAGAAAGAAAGAAAGAAAGAAAGAAAGAAAGAAAGAAAGAAAGAAAGAAAGAAAGGAACACCTTACAATGGTATCACAGATAAATTAATGCAATATATACTTTCCCTTTGGAAACCAGTGAGTACAAGGCATCAGATGTAAATTCTTTTGTATTTTCAATGTTTTAGATCACCTTTGATCCTGTTTTTTTTCCACATGCTCTAATTAGCTATCAGCTATTATAGCACCTTCTCCTGTATATTCGGCCTCCTCTGAGGCAGCCATCTGTGTTCCCCTTGAGAAAAGCCTGAGGGTGTTTCTCTAGAAGTCTGTGATTCTGCAGCCTGCACTGTTTTCTCAGGGAAAAAAAAGCAAAACAACTCCCTACCCACCCCACAAAAAACACCACACATGCACAGACTGTATTGTTTGTCTAGGTCATCCATTTTAAAGGACTCTACACTCTTCACTATTTACAACATTTTAAATTTCATCCTTACCTTAGTAGGCTAGAGGTTTTTAGCTTTTGTGAGTTATAAGGGGATTGACATATCCGTTCCCATATAAAGTGTTTTTTTTAGAAATGAATTGTCAGAACAATTGTCCATAGAATGAAACAGATTAAGTATAGTTCAAAGCAAAGTTTTTGCCTCATTTTTTCCCCTAATTGATACACCCAAAATATAATTTGTAAAGGATAAAGTCTTTAAAATAGGCACTACAAACATGTCACTGAGTAACGATACAGGGGGGAAATGGTGTTGGTCGCAAAAGTACATTTGCATTCTCCTTAGTTTTATTTGGTTGGCTTTTTGCAGTGCATCTAATGAAAGTGCTGACACATATATTTTTAAAACAGGTTTACAATCTTGTTTAAGGCCTGACATCCTGTTAAATCTACTTAAACATTGTAAGAAGCCGGCTTATTATCTATGGAAGCTGAAGGGAGACTTTTTAGGAGTTCTTTTGCAGCTACGTGATTACTTATGACTGGTGAGACAAGTGGGTTTTTCTACTAATTCCAGGTTTTAAATGTAGGTAATGGCAATTTCAAAGACTTCATCTGTCCTTTAAAATGTATTTGGTAGGTCTACCAATTGGAAAAAAAGTAAAAGAAAAATCTTCAGTTAGAACTGTATTTAACCCAAGTAGTCTTCGCTTAATGACTAGTCACTGAATGACCATCCAAAGTTATGACAGCCTTGGAAAGGGTTCTTTACAATCTGTATAGCATTTCCAAGCATTGTAAAATGTGGCACTGTCCCTCCCTGTGATCATGTGATCACATGCCAGGCCCTAAGCAACCAGCTAACATTTATAACCAGCTGCAATGTCCTGTGGTCATATGATCACGATTTGCAACTTTTTTGCCTTTTTTCATCAGGAAACAACAAAAAACGCTCATTGCATATGCTGGATTAGTTTAATAACTATGTGGTTCAATTAACTACTATGGTGACTCACTTTACAACAGTTGTAAAAATGGTCATAAAATCAAATTAGGTCATGTGGTGACGCACTTATCAACTGCCCTGAATTATAACCAAAGCGAATAGTTACATTGAACTGGGAAACTATGCATATCTATCCTCTGCTATATCTTTATGCTGTTGTTCTATTATGTTATTTTTAACATTTTTCTTAATTTCTCCCAAGTAGTGAAATTAATTATCTGTTAAAGCATAACCTGTTCTATAGTTGTTTGGATTTACCAGGTAGATTTGGAAAACAGTTTTATTTCTCTCATATTAATATTTTAAAAAATACTACATAAAAATTACAGTGATGAATCCAATTTTCAAGAAATTATATTTTTTTTTCTACAGAAATTATATTTTATCACAATTTTTTGTGTGAAAAATACAGTAATTCAATAGCATTGACAAAGTTCTGAAGGTAGGAAAATTATCAGATATTTCTAAGTTTTTAGAATTTGTTGCAAGCAGAGACATTCCTGCTTTCAGATCCTCATAAGAGAAATAACTAAAATAGGAATCGGAAAAGCAAGGTAGAGTTTCTGTTTTTCTCCTGAAGTACAACTGAAAATATAACTTGCAATTAAATTAAAAAATAATTACAGGGGAAATGACAAACCTTGGTTAAATTTGCTGCTTTGAGTTTTCTTTCCAAAATGAATGTATTAGTGAAATAAAATAATAGGCTTTCCCTTTGTAAAAATCCTTTCAGATCCTTTGTATGTCATTTTAATTCTTTTTTAAAACAGTACCTGGAATCTTCGCATATCTCGTGGGTTTCCTGCATTCTTCAAACAGTTTTGATTGCACTTGAGGAAAAACTTTAGAAAAAATCTACAAAAATACAAAATTAGAATTTGTTAGAAAGATTAGGCATTAAGAATAAATGTTTAAGCATGTAACATGTTGCTACAAATTGCAAATGATAGCTGAAAATATACTCATTTTATTACTGTAAAGTAGTAATATAACTAAACTGAAGACTTTTCTTATAGCAACAATATATATGAATATCCTTTATTTGAGCAAAGGATGGACTTGACCAGCAAAAGGTGCAATTCAGTGTAGATCTGTTTAAATAATATTAATATTGAAATCCTGATAATGTTTATTCAGACCTGTACATGATTCAGATTTCAGAATATCTACAATTTTATTCCTCCCTATTCAAGAATAAGTCCAACATAATTCGCAAAATTAATTTTATCTGAAATATATTGTATTAGTATAGAAACAGAAACAGAAACAAACCTAAAATGAACAGTTGGAGTACTTTAAATTGTTATAGAGTCTTACAATTTTCTACATGCTTTAGTCAAAAAGAATTATAGATGGCCCAATTGCCTGCATAGTATGAAATCTGGTTCCTGAAACATGTGGAAAAATGAATTTAGTTTCTTTCATTCAGAAGGGGTTTATCCAGGGGTGAAATCTAAATTTTTTTGCTACCGGTTCTGAGGGCGGGGCTTAATTAGTGGGCGGGGCTTGATGGTAAGGTGACTGGGTGGGCATTGTCAAGTCAATGTCACTTCTTTGCCCTTTTTTAACCTACAAAACACAACACAACACAACTGGCTCACCCACAATGTAAAAGCAGCTGTGCTAGACCCAAAATGCTCCTGCAACAAGCAGGAACCTCACACAGCCACAAAAAGCCCAAAAAAACAACTTTCACACTTTACACACACACAACACAACACAACACAACTGGCTCACCCACAATGTAAAAGCAACTGTGCTAGACCCAAAATGGCCCCTGCAACAAGCAGGAACCTCACATAGCCACAAAAAGCCCCAAAAAACAACTTTCAAACTTTACACACCCAAAATTCCACATACAGCTTTGTGAGATTTTGTGTTTTTGTGTAGTTAGAGTGAAACACTACAGAAACACACTAAATCTCAGAAAGCTGCACAGATATTATTTTATTTTATTTTTATTTTTATATAAAAGCAGCTAAATTTAAAACTTCCTAAACTTTAAATGGCTAGGTCTAAAAAAAGAACAACTAAAAAAAAACCCCAATTAACTATTTTTTTTAAAGCTTCCAAAAGGGAAAAAAAACTTACCCAATAGAACAGAGGTCTCCAACCTTGGCAACTTTAAGACTTCTGGATTTCAACTCCCAGAATTCCTCAGCCAGCTTTGCTGGGAGTTGAAGTCCACAAGTCTTAAAGTTGCCAAGGCAGGAAGGCAGGCAGGCAGATAGAGCTGCTCACCGATGAGCTTGATTGCAGGCAGGGAGATTCAGTTGCTTGCTGATGCAATGGATTGCAGGTATTACAGCAAGCGAAGCAAGGCAGGCGTTGGGACCAGCAGCTAAGGTAAGCAAGTGTGGGGGGGGGGAAGGGATTTTTGCTACCTTTGGATCATCAGAGCCATTTAAAGGAAAAAAAACTTTTTTTCTTTTAAATGGGTCTGACTATCCAAGCTGAGTTGCCTGATTAGCAGGCAACTCAGCTGGGATCGTCAGAGCTTGGATCGTCAGAGCCATTTAAAAGAAATAAAAGGCTCTGATGATCGCGCGGCTCAGCTGGGCATGGGGGGCAGGAGCAGGGATTTTTGCTACCGATTCTCCGAACTGCCCGCCACCATTGCTACCTACTCGCCCAAGCTGGTCTGAACCAGGAGCATTTCACCCCGGGTTTATCCCTATGAAGAAGTCTCCAAAATTTCAGCATTTAAAGTTCAAAGATAAAACAAATAAATAAATAAATAAAACTTTTGATTTATAATCACTTTAGCAATTCCTGATGAAGAAGACAAATTGAGAACTGATGTTTTTTTTTTATAGCCCTGAATACCAGCTAAATCCTAACAGAGTAAATCTATCAGCTAAATCAACATATAAGCCAGGATCTCCTTAACTCAGCGGCCTCCATTCTGGAAACCCAGTAAGTAAGATTTTCGAGCCATATTACTTTCCATAAAACTAGCTCCCTTTACCTCAGGAACATCATAAAGCACTGCTAATAGTGCGACCAACATATACGCATGAGCTGACTGAGAAGTAATGAAGCGTAGAGTCCAGGCTATAAACATTTAAGTTTAGGATTTCCCACCTTTACCACAATCTGAATAAAAACATTGTCTCTTGCTTCACTTGACCTTAAAAAAATCCAATTATTTCTAATTTCCCAAACTTTCCTTCATTTTGTGGTTCTTACAAAAATTGTTCCCTGTAATTAGTAGCATTATTTTAATTTTCTGAAAATAGACCTGTGCATTTCACATTTTAGTTGTGTGTGTGTGTAGGGGGGGGAATTGTTTTGATACTTATGACATTAAACATCACACACATCCTTTTTTGGAGAGGGCTATGCCACTCAGAGTCACATAAATGCAATACATATATACATTTTCTAACATTTAGCCTTAAAATATGTTCTATGGCAAAGTTAAGGTAGGACACTTTGATCCACGCAAGATTCAGTATATGAATGGAAGCTGTTTTTTCAAAACCAATATATGTTTCAGCTTCTAAGTATTTATTGCATCAAAATGTAACAATATAAGAAACAAATTGTGCTACTATAAAACAAGCACAGAAAATGCCTAATTCTCCATTAAGAAATGTAGACATTTTTATTTCCTGGGGTTCTCAATAATATACACAGCATTTAATTGTTTATGAATCCCCCTGACCCTCCCACATTTCTCTGAATAAATCCATGAGTTGTATCACAACTGTCACATTCATAGTAGAGCTACTGAAGAAGATAAGTGGACAGCCACTGAAATGTGTTTGACATATCTATACTTATAAAATCTGAGCATCAAAATTTGATGCATTTGGACAATCCTTGGGGAGAAAGTTCCAACTCTTTAAATGGCCATAAACAAACGCTGACATCTAATCCAAACCATGGTGAGGTTGACCTTGTGAGGCCCAATAGTCATTCCTAGAAAATGGGGGGAAAACTATGGAAACAAGAGTAAGACATTTTGAAAGGCAAGAGTCAGTTTCGTGTAGCAATTAAGGCATCAGGCTAGAAATGTAGGTGTCAGGTTTCGAGGTCGTCTCAAATAAATTGCATTTCAAACAAAGTCTTTGAAGAAAACTCCCATTTATTTAGCATGACATTCTAACTCTGCCTGCATCGCAGCCAACACTGACTTCCAGACCCAAAACCCTCCCTTTCCGTTCCCCACTCCCCTGTGCTCACTGGCCATCTTTCAAGTCACTCTACCCCTAATCTACTGCTCCAGCTCAAAGGAATTTCCCCCTTCCCATCCCATCTCCTAGGGGATATTATCTCCAAGGAAAATAAGTAGGTGAAAAGTCAAACGTCCCTTTCCAGACGCCTCTGCTTCTCCTTCTTATGTCAGCACTAGAGTAAACACAGCTTGAAGTGCTGACGGTAGGGGCTTATGAGTTCTAGTACCACCTTAAATGTGAAACCAGCCAGGTGATCTTGGGACACTTATTCTTTCTCAGCCCTAGGAAGGAGGCAATGGCAAACCACTTCTAAAATCTTGCCAAAAAAATGGCAGTGACTTGTCCAGGGAGTCGCTAGGAGTCAGCACAGATTTGAAGGTACCAGGAATGAATGAATGAATGAATGAATGAATGAATGAATGAATGAATGAATCTGAAAGGCAATATGTTTGCAAGATTGTCAGCTTTAATCTTTACAGTCTCAAGACATAGGTAGGGAAGGGTCCTGTACCAGTCTCAGAGGATAATAATATTATTATTATTATTAGATCTAATAATAATGTTTTCCCCTGAAATCAAGTTCCTGGCCTGAAGAGCACCTGAAGGAGTTTTTAGTGGTAGGCATAAGTGACTCCAACATCTGGCACAGATGGCAAGTAAGTAAAAAGATCCATATAGTGGTACCTAGGCACTCAACTGTTTTGAAACTCATCAATTTTGTACTCAATAGATTTTAATGCAACATTTAGACCATTAAGTACAGTTAAGTATTGTGTAGTCTTAAAGCAGTTTTTAAAACTTGGTATATTACTTTTCAATTTAAAAAGTCAAACATCTCTATGGACTATAATTGATCATGAAGTATCTATTCCATCATTGAGTTATTGCATTTTCCAAACTTTAAAAAAAATGTGATAGGAAGAGAAGGCATCATACAAATCAACTAGGCCTTTTGTTCTTGACTTCTTAAAAAAGCAGTTTTTAAAGCAGGTTTTTGAATACATATAGCAATCCAGGCTTGGAAGTAAATTCCTTAACTTTTGAAATCATAATCAATATGGCAGTGTCTATGAGAATTCATATTGATTCACTTGATGCAAATATTCAGAGGAAAAAAATAAAGCTGATCAACTTTTTTCCTCCCTCAGTTCTGCCCACACCCTACCCTTTCTGCAGGTCTTTCAAAAAAATAAATATTGAGAATAATTTGAGAGAACATTTATTGGAGATTAACTGCCCTTAGAAAAATCTATGGAATTATAGGAAGATATATATATAGTATGGTTATTTCTCCCTTTGCTTGTTGTTTACTCACAATGGGAAGGGTGTTTGTTTCTGACCCAATCTTTCTTAGAGAAATCTTTTATTTGAAAATGAATCAGTTTCTGCTCAAGTGCCACCTGTTAATCTATTTCTTTAGCAAACATAACCTCTTTTTCTTGCCCCTATCATTTGCTAATACATTTCTGATAAGAATAAGAATAGTAAAAAAAAAAAGCTTCTTGGGAAGAACTTTAGCTAAAGAACTTTTAGCTTACAATTGCAATTGCACATTGCTGTGAACAGATCATCATAATTTATTCATTAATTACAATATGTTATTATGGGCTATCAAGTGGGTGTCAGTACTTAGTGATTAACTAGACAGATTTGCCATGTACCAATTTTCACAGAAATGGTAGAAATATGAAACTTATTATAGAAATTAGAAAAATATGCAGGACAGTGAATGTAATTTATGAAAGGCTGAGGTCAAAAACCTTTGGAAGAGGATAGATTATTAAGAGAAAAGGAGCTTCCTCTTATTTTAATTAATAATTTCTAAATCATTATTTTACACTTAACTTGAATAAGACCCTAAACATCTTACCATATTCTGAAAAGGGAATTGAGAATAGAATTAGGATGCTCAAGATGAAATGTCTTTTTTTTCACCCAAACTCTCTTGTAAACTTTAGGAAAGAAAATAAATTCCCACACTCAATATTATATATTCATTTTCAAGGATAAGTAGTTGGGACTGGAACTTCCAGGACTTTGGGATCGTCATAAATGGCAATCATGTAACTCTGGGATGCTGCCACCATTGTGGGTACATGCTAGTTTCCATGAGGACCCAGTTTGTGGGGGCAATAAGCTGACTTTGTATAAATATACAAAAGGATGAAGGCTATTGCTGAGCACATTGTAAGCCGTCCTGAGTCTTCGGAGAAGGGCGGCATATAAATCAAATTTAAAAAAAAAAAAAAAGTGCCCAAACTTCAGCCATGAAATGGTCATAAATGTGAGGACCAGTCATGAATCACTTTGTTTTCCAGCATCACTGTAACTAATTAAACAAATTGGTCAAAAGTCAAAGATTACCTGAACCACATGTAGGTCTGCAGCTCCTCTCCCACTAAAGGTTCACATTTCAAGAATAGTTTTCCCTTAAGTATTTCCTTCATAGCAGTATGTTTTATTCAATGGTACCTTCTCCATGTGAAAAATTAAGCTTGTCCAACTCCTATTCCTCTTGAGAAACAACTTAGTTTAAAATAATTGTAGCTAATCACATTCTGTCTACATGATCTGTTGCTCTAAAGAAAAAAAAACCCATAGAAGAAAAATGACTAAATTCTTCGTGTAATGTGTAAAATAATCATATACTGTATTATAAATCTGAGAGTGAAAAGCAAGATAAACATTCAACCTATTAATAATGACTTTGATTTGGGAGCAGTCAAATAGATGAATTGAACTAAAGACAAAAATGACCAAAGGTATCATTTATATTGTATATATAAAATATTCCATATATTTTTTGTACATGATCTATATAATCCTTGCACCAGCAGAAAACGCTGCAAATAAGAGCAAGGGCACTGAGTATCTTCTCAGTCTGATGAAGAAAAAAAAAGTTAAGATGTATAATTATAATGATTTATAATTCTTTTCTTCTGTAACTTCTATCCCTTTCATAGGGATGGAGTGATTTGTAAATATATTTTCATAGTTCCATAAATTCTGTCTCTCTTATTTTCAATTACCTATAACTATACCTTTTTGCTCAAGTTAGTTCACCTGCACTTTTGAATTTTTGAGATGATCCTCTTAATAAATGAGTTGTATATTTCAAAAGAAATAAAACATATATAGCTCTACAAGACAGTTGGACAGGTCTAGTGGGTTTTTGCTACCTTGCACAAGATAAACAAATGATTTAAATACGTTTTTTTTTCTAATTCTGAAACTCTTAAATTTTTTAAATTGCCTGTCTCTGAATCTTTTTAATCTTTTTTTTGGTCTGGGTGTTCCAATGCTGATTTTATACATGTAAAGAAGAGTGACAACAACTAAAAGCACAATTGTAATTAACTTAAGAAGGAAAAAATGTAGGACCACACACACAAAAAATCTGATATGGATGTTCAGAAAACAGTGAAAATATGAAAAATAAAAGACACATTAGAGAGCAGTGTGATGTGAGCCTCAAAATGGTAAATGCAATTAGAGACTTTATCAACAAAACTTTTTATTTTTATTTTATTCAAATAGATTTATATGGCTAACCATCTCACAAAGGTGTTTCTGGTGCTTAATAAAGTAGTTAAAATTGCAATATGAAAACAATATAAACAACACACTTCACAGCCAATCTAAATACAGAGTGGCTGTTGAAGACACCATTCCAGGGGTGAAATCCAGCAGGTTCTGACAAGTTCTGGAGAACCGGTAGCGGAAATTTTGAGTAGTTCGGAGAACCAGCAAATACCACCTGTGGCTGGCCCCAGAGTGGGGTGGGAACAAATATTTTGCAATATCCTTTGCCCAGGAGTGGGGAGGAAATGGAGATTTTGCAGTATCCTTCCCCTGCCACATCCACCAAGCCACTCCCACCAAGCCACACCATGCCCACCAAGCCACGGCCACAGAACTGGTAGTAAAAAAAATGGATTTCACCACTGCACCATTCGCCAATACTGTGGGCTGAGTTACTTTCGCAACCACCTTATCCAGTAAACATCCAAATCTTAAAAGGCTTTCTAAAAAGTGAGCAGAGACAAGGCCTAACTAATCTTGGACATTATAGCACAACTACAGAAAAGGCACAATTCCAGGCTCCTGCCTGATTGACAGGACTCAGAGCTTGCCCTGCTGCCCAACCTAATGGGAGAGTTACTAACAATGGGAGTAAGTGATCCCTGAAACAGAATAGAATTCATTTATTTACATTCTCAGACACACAAATACAGAATTTAAAATTCAGAAGTCTCAATAAACAGTTATGATTTAAAAAAACAAAAAAGTCCGAAAGTATTAATAATGAGAAGAGGATATCACCCAGCTTCTGCATCCCGTAGCAACTGCAAAAAACTTGGCAACTGTAAGACTGTAATTTCAGAAAGAAGACTAAAATGTCTGATAATTAGGTTTACGAGTGCCAGATGCCATGGCGACACAAGGGGCAGTGCAGCAAAGGAAGGGTTACGACCTTACTCACTCTGTATCTGAGAAGAAGCACATGTGATTGTTATGTGGGAGACTAGTATATTTTCCTATAGTCTTCAAAATAGGTGAAAATTTGAACCTAGGTAAAAAAAAAAATCCCCTACGTGAGACATTCATGATGTTTTAGAAGTAGCCATATCATTTCCAAATTATGGTGAAAATAACTTTAGGTAGGTTTGATCAGATCCCAACTCAAGTAGTGCATTTAATTTGGTTATCATACATTAAGGAGTCAGAGAAACTGGAAAAGGTATAGGTATAATAAGGATGATCTGGCCTTTAAACTAAGTCTTATGAGAATTATGGAACTGGGGAAGTTTATCAGACAAAAGATGACTGAAGAGAGATGTGATAGTACTTTTAAGTCCATGAGGGGAATAATACATGAGAAACTGAGTATAAAACGAAGAATAATCTTAAATTACATCAAGATGGGTTCAAGTTGAATGTTAAGACAATTCTCTAAAAATAAGAATAGTTTGCCAGAAGAACCAAGGTCAAGGGAAGTGATAGGTTTTCTATGATTAGATATATATTCAAGCAGAAACTGAACAGTTTTTCATCAAAGATACCTTAATTTGGATTTCTGCACTGAGCATGATAGTGAACTTAATGGATATTTCTAACTTAACCAGGTCACGATTAAGATGGTGCAGTTTTATGGTGTCATAATGCCATCGTGAATTCAAGTCTACACTTAAACATCTCCATGCCTTCATGTCCATCATAATTTTATAATTCTGTCATGCTTTCATACTTATTTCAGTAATCCATAAGGTGTTGTTTGTGCTGTAAGTGGAATGGAGACATGGAGATCTTTAAGTGTAGACTTGAATTCATGATGGAATATTTCACCATAAAATTGCATCATCTTAACCATGACCTGATCGAGTTGTCAATCCAAGTCTCTCCCAGCCCAGAAGAGAAAGGTGAGACTTTATTACATTTAATATATTACTTAGAATTATCTTCATTTTGATTTTGTTAGCTAATATAATTAAGAGTTTGGAAATTTGGTTACTTGGAATTACCTTCACTTTCATTTTGGGAGCCGATATAGCTAGAGTTTGGAAAATTGGTTACAATTCAGATGTTCCCTTTTTCTATTTATCTTATATCAAAAAGTAGTTTAAGCATAATCAAGTTATGTCTCATTCTAATATCCTCTAACACAAAAACTGTAAAAGTCTGTTTCGTGTAAAGTGGAATAATGAACTGCAGTGTGGTTGTATCAGTTTATATTTTTACTGCCACTTTACACGAGCTGAAGCTTCAACTTATCATTAAATTAAAATGCACTCTAAGTAGAATGCGGTAAAAAGGGAGGAATTTGATAAAGAATACGTTTTGAACTCATTCCAAGTCACCACCAATATTGCTTCCTTGGTGCTTGAAACATCACAATTAACAGCGCTACACTCATTTTCTCTCTCTCACACCCAAACACATCACCAACCTAAAAACCCAAAGATTTATAAAGTTTGAATTAAATGGAATGCTGACAGTCCCACTATAAAGACATTATAAAGTCATCAGTTAGATTCTCCCTTTTTTAGAACAAAATGGACTATTTAAACTTTAAACTTTAAAATCAAAAATTTGGTTTTATCTACTGATAAATTAATGAAACAAATGAACATAGACCAGGTATTCTTTAAATAAAACAATATGTAATACTCAAAATATCGACAGAGGTTTGGAAAACTTTTATTATTTCTAGCCAAACAGATTGATGGAAAGGAATGATATAAAAGGGACTAGGGACTATTGCCTGGCTGGCTGGCTTGCTTGGTGGCTGGCTGGCTGTCTATCAGGATCAAAGTTGATGTGATGGAGCTAAAGTTGATATAGAGGCAGAACCCCGTAAAACAAACATTTAATTTGATAATGGCATAGATCAGGCCACTTGCTGCAGAGGAAACCATCACCAAATACATCAATGCTACATGAGCTATCAGAAAGGTTGTTGGGCAGAAACTGAATTGATGCTGACTTCTCCATTCTAAGCTTCCCAGACATGTGGCACAGTAGAACATTGGCAACCTGGCCTGTGTTTTCTACTACAAAAATACACCAATGTTTTACTTATTTTTCTCATTTCTGTACCACTCCTCTCTGTCAAAGACAGACATACACATACTGTATGTAGCACATATGTTCTGTATGCACAGAATGGTACAGAAATGAGATGGAAAGAAATCAAGACACCAAGCTTCTCACAATATCTGTAGGCAGATTTGGGATGCTTTCATGGACATCGTTTTAGTAAAACAAGAGGACTAATGGGACGAAAAAGGTCTGAAGGATGACTAGATGGCCACAAATAAGTTTCCAAACCACAGACATGGTAGTCCTAATAGAAGAACTGTATTTAAATAGCTGACTTCTTAAATAAGAACTAAGTAAGGACAGGGACGCGGTGTCTCAGTGGCTGAGATGCTGAGCTTGTTGATCGAAAGGTTGGCAGTTCAACGGTTTGAATCCCTAGTGCCGCATAACAGGGTGAGCTCCTGTTACTTATCCCAGGTTCTGCCAACCTAGCAGTTCGAAAGCACGTAAAGAATGCAAGTAGAAAAATA
>NC_142068.1:63830000-63837500 GCF_059756535.1 Pantherophis guttatus
ATTTTATTTCCAACATCCTGTTTAGCTGGAAAAAGTCAAAAGAACAATATGGGTAACCCAAATCCTATAAAATGCTTCTTCGCTACAAGCCTTACAGTTAAGAAAACAAACAACATATAAGTGTTTGTCTTCTTGGTCTACGCTGTAGTTGAATTCACATCCATATTTAAAAGTAACCTTCTTTGCTTTTAAGGAGGAGGGATCAAGTGCATCAAAAAGCACTATAGAAATCCACTAATGGCTCAGGATTATAGCAAAACGCTGCCCTGAGCTTTTAGAAAGGATTTCATCTACTACATTTCCTGAAAAAAATGTCCACTGTAGAATTCCGAAACAAATAAAAACATTGTTCCATAGACTGCAAAAGGAAAGCAACCTTGTTCAATGGGCA
Organism: Pantherophis guttatus; assembly: GCF_059756535.1. Lineage (NCBI taxonomy): Eukaryota > Metazoa > Chordata > Lepidosauria > Squamata > Colubridae > Pantherophis > Pantherophis guttatus. The sequence continues at coordinate 63,830,392 of NC_142068.1, forward strand.
TTGTGTTTGCCCAGCTACTGATACCTTGGCTTTTATGGAAGAAAAACAGGTCAGGTCTATGACATCACTACAACACAAGTGCTCCTCTGTGCAAAAGTCAAGAATGGATTTTCACTTCGGTGGGAAAGTAGAAAGCTAACCTTCAGAGAGAAGGTTTCTTTAGATCCAGCGCCAATGCACTGTTTATTTGATGAAACTATTAAGAATATTAATAATTTGATAAACAAGGAGTGCCTTTAATTATTCATTATGAACATTTGGCAATAGTAAAATTATATTCAGAGAACAATTTTATAAGCCACCTAATTGTAAATTAAGTATGCAACAGAAAACTACTAACGTTGAAATTAAAATATTTTATGATCCTGCAACTGCAAATATAAGGAGAAGATTATCAAAGCCCTGCTGTTGATAGGCAATTACTTTATAAATACACTGATGCTTCAGGATAAGGAAGTAAAGTGACAGCAAATAAAATTTAGGGGGGGGGGAGTTTTGAAGCAGCCATACAGCTGGATACTTTGAGTCTTTCCAAACACCAGTTGTGAGTGTAGCTTGCTAGAACACAACTTTTCAAAAAGTTTATCGGTTTATCAGTTTATCAATACTAGGAATCAATGTGGGCTAACCATGATTATAATGATATAAATTAACCCACTGCAGGATAAGGCCATTGAAGAGTCTACAAAACTAGTTCAATGTGTGTTGGTAAATACAGTTTTTTTTCTGAGAGAAAGTGACTAGCCCAAAAATATTCATCTGTCTCCCATGAATAAGGGAGAAGTAGAACTAATACCTAAGCTTTCTTCCTGGTCCAACACTGTAACTACTATACTATCTTACCTCTGTCTAAAATATATTATACACAAATTCAGACATGTATGCACATATATATGTATGTATGTATGCATGCATTTTTTTTTCTTCAATTCAATCATATCAAATTCTTAGAGACTGTCTAGATAAGTCCCTGAAGTTTTCTTGACAAGGTTTTTCAAAAGTGGTTTGCTGTTGCCTCCTTCCTAGGCCCAAGGTTATCCAGCTGGCTTTGTGCTTAAGGTGAGGGCAGAGGTGGGCATCATATAATGTAACAACTGGTTCGCTCAGCACAAAAAATGTGAGCGCATGCGCGCAGCTTCAAAACACGGCAATATAGGACAGGATAGCGTCGGGGTGGGTGGGCAGGGGTGGGCCCACCACCTGGTCGCAACTACTGGTTCGCCCAAACCAGTCTGAACCAGCAGCAGCCCACCTCTGGGTGAGGGGCTAGAATTCACAGTCTCCTAGTTTCTAGCCTGATGCCTTAACCACTATGGTTAGCCACATATATAGACTCAGAGAGACATATGTATACAGTGACATGTACCTACATACACATATTACATACAGAGAGCATCGACATAGCTCCATTTTTTACCAAAATATTGAGATAAAAGGAAAGTCAGTCACCTATATTTATACAAATACTCTTAATGCTTTTGTAATTTTTGCCATTTAGTCTGTAGTGTATATACTTAAATGTGCATTTATATGTCTGTCAAGTCTTTTTTCATCTTATTACTAACATCCAAGACACGTTAACAATATTACTAACTAATTGATTGTTAGTTTATGTTGTTTTCTGTGTGCATGCTTTGTAAAATGTGACATAGTTATTTGACGGGGGGGGGGGAGTATTAAAAAGGGGAGGGAACAGAAAATTATAGAAGAGGAAGTAATTCTGCTTTTTCCCACTAGAGGGCTTTTCATTCATATATTTATTGCTGTGTTTTTAATTCAAATTTAGTCTAATGATGTAAATTGGCTGCCTATTTGGAACTTTTTGTAATCTGATGCAAAATTAAATGATATTCCTTAAAATATTGCATTTGTGATTGTGATTTGGTTTATTGTAACTATTTATAAAGCAAGTTACAGTACTGTAACTATTTAAACTCCTGATTTAGGATTTACAATGCAATTCTGCCTATGTCTATTCAGCAGTATGTGAAACTGAGTTAAATAGGCCTTACCGTCAAGGGAATGTGTACATTTTGTATATTATATTTTAACATCTAACAAAGATATTGAATTGAATTTTCATACAAAATCCTCCTCAAAGCAGTATGCCATTGGTGCATTTCCAATGAGTAAGACTGACTCCTTTCAGTATTTTCCATTGAAAGGAGCAGTGGGCCATTTTGCTGGGATACACCAAGGTGGAGCCTTGAAGTGGACAGGTCAAGCAATCAAAGTTGAAATGTTTCCACATATCTGCACAGCCTTACTGACTATTTATATTATAAAATCAAATTATCATTGTATTTCTCTATACAGGTAGTCCTTGACTTAGGACCACAATTGAGCCAAACATTTCTGTTGCTTATCAAGACAGTTGTTAAGTTAGTTTTCCTCTATTCTATGACCTTGCTTGCCACAGCTGTTAAGTGAATCACTGCAGTTGTTAAGTAAGTAACACATTTCTAAAATCAATCTGGTTTTCCCATTGACTTTGCTCATCAAAAGTTCGCAAATGTGATCACCTCACCCTGGGGCACTACACCTGTCATAAGTACATGCCAGTTGCCAAGCATCTGAATTTTGATCACATGAACATGGAGAGGCTACAATGGTGTGAAAAATGGTCATAAGTCATTTTTTCAGTGCTGTTGTAACTTTGAATCATTATATAAATGGTTGTAAGATGAGGACTGCTGGTATTACATTCTTTTGAATTAGAAAAAAAAGTAAAAAAGAAAAAGTAATTATTCAAAAACGTCTGAACTGTGACCTTTTCCAGATCATAGAGAACTCTCTTTCATATCTTTTTAGGTATCAGAAAAAAGTGAAAGAAATTCCACTTAAATGTGTTACTGATGCTGCTGTTGTTATTACAAAGACTCTTGGTTTTCACAAGGATAAATGGTGTAACTAATTGTTTATATAATGGAGAAAATAACATCACTTTTACTTTAATATACAACCATTTATTTTGAAATTATCAGACATAGTTAAGGATGAGAAATCCCACCAATCTTGGAATATATGTGGAAATTAAGAAAATGATTTTTCATTTCTTAATCACCATGCTAGCAGTGTTATCGTGTAGAACAGACACTATCATTTTAAATTAATATAGAACAGAATATTTGGCTAAATGAATAACCCACTCACTGTACTGTACATGTGCTTTTGAATAATCAAAGAGAATTACAGCCCTGAATGTCATGATACTATTACAAAAATGTGGAAATCTGGGTATCTAGACCATAAGTCAAAAGTGATGTAATTTGATACACTAACTGAGTGCATGTAGAAATCAGAAGTTACTGGGCTAACAGTTTTAACTGCCCAACTAAAAACCAAATGAGGAACAGAAAATATAATGGAAAAACGCTGAAAACCGTAGAAGCTTGGATGCATAATCTCTTGCTACAAGTATTTTTGATTATAAATTACCCTAAAACTTGCTATGCCTTTCTGTAAATCAAACATAGACTTATCTTTATCTGTATATTACTATGTAATATGAGATATATATATATATATATATATATATATATATATATATATATATATATATATATGTACTTTTAAACCTTTGGGATAGTCTATTGATGCAAACCAACTTAATTTAATCGTATTTAAATTGCCTTGCAAAGCTTTTTCCAAATATTTGCTATGTATTTGAATATGCCAGTTATTCCAAAGTCTTTTTTGTTGTTGTTGTTGTCGTTGTTGTAAATTGCAATTTTACAACTTCATGCTTGTGATATATTTTGATAAAGCTCTGCTGACACTCTCTATTGGCCTCCAAAGACAAAATAGCTGATACTCCATGAGCCACCAGAGAACTCTCAATTTGTTGTGAGACGGGCTGCTACTTTGGCATCCTCAATCTGCATGGAGAAAGATTAAACATTCAATTTGTTACTTGATAGGCCACAAGGTTCACCACTTACCATACAAATGGAAAACATTACTGTCATCCCTCAACTTGCTTGCCTGAGTATTTTATTATTTGTAATATTTACTTCAGGGAAATTATGATTCATGTCATATTTATCTTCATGAAAAATGAGCATCTAAATGGAAATCACCTTTTGAATGTACCAGGATATAGCGTAATACTAATATGCTTCATGAACTATAAAATTTAGTCACAGTGTATGGATATATTATAGCATGACTTTAATACTCTCCTATCAAGCAAATTTTCTCTGTGTTAAGCTGATACTCTGAGACCTGATTTCAGTTTGATAATCATTACACTTACATGATGGTACAAGTCACAGCTTGTAGATTTATGTCCCCCCTCAGCTCTTTTGCATTAATCTGCCTCTGAATAAGCTATTTGCACTTCCTCAGTGCATGCAGGAAATTGAAATAAGGTGCAAATTTGCAGGCCTTAAATTTGAACAAGTACAGACAGATATTTTTCACTTGATGCCATTCATTTATTTCAAGTAAATACAAAAGACATTTTTATCCTTTGTCTTTATCCTGAGGCAGTTCTGCAACAAAAATGTTGCCCTGTTTATTTTCTTATTATTTTTGAAATGAATTGCATAAATGCAACAATTAGCATTTTGGTTTTATTTTTAAAACTTATTTACGGTTGCTTTGGATTACCCTGCAATAAAGCCCTGTATATGTGTATAATATTGGCCCCAATGCATCAAAAATGGGGTGTCTGGAACTCAAGTTATTTCTTCTCACATATTATTTGGAAACTGAAATCCAATTTTTATCATGTTATTTTACATAATGACTTCATTTATAGTTGTTACATATACAGTGTTTGATATTCATCCTGTCATGTTGTTGACATTCATACTTACAGCGTACCATTTTATAGGTATTGTCTTGAATTTTATACTATAAAAACAATGCAGAAACACAAGAAGTTAAATATTTTCTGCCTAATTAGAAACACTATCTTCAATGAATGTAATTTGAAATATTTTCAAATGTCATTAAAACTTTCAACAGTTAGTAAGATGCATTAAGAATATTTCCGTTTCTAGATTTAGTTTGGCCAGAACAATATTCTTTCTTATAATGACCAATTGGGGTATTTATCAGAAAATTATATAAAAATATCTTTCTGGCAGTGACCTGTGGTTAAGCCATCAGCAGGGGAATTATTCCTTTTACAACTGCAGAGAAATGACATATCAAGTGAACCCAATTCAACAGAATTATTGACCAAGTTCTTTATTAGATCAAAGTGAAGTGTTGTTGAGTACTAGATTCTCAAGTCAGAGAAAACAATGATATATTGTTATTATATTGGCCTTCAAAGTTCTTGATTCAAGAGTATATCAGAAATTATTAATAAATTTGGTAATGTTTCATTAATTTATTAAGAATTATCAAGAGCCTTGATAGTACAGTGGTCTACGTACCCTGTTATTAACACAGCTGCCTGCAATTTACTGCTGGTTCGAATCTCTCCAAGGCTCAAGGTTGACTCAGCCTTCCATCCTTTCTAAGGTAGGTGAAATGAGGACCCAGTTTGTGGGGGCAATAAGGTGACTTTGTATAAAATATACAAAAGTATGAAGGCTATTGCTTAACGCATTGTAAGCCGCCCTGAGTCTCCGGAGAAAGGTGGCATATAAATCAAAATTAAAAAAAAAATTATCCTGTTCTTAATAATGTAAGTAACTAAACCTACTATTGCAGGAAACAAATGATATTAAAGCATAGCAGTGTCAATTTTCCATAATGGAGGAAATATGACTTATGGCCGTAATGGACCCTGTTGTAACACTCATAAAGCAGGTCACTCACATGACCGACCCAATGTTATCACCTTTTTGTGTCAGTCATTAAGCAAACACTATGGTCATAAACTGAATGCTAAGGTCGTACAGTAAACTCATTGTTTTCTATGGGCTACTTTTTGCTGAAAACCAGACGCTAATGCCAGTGATCAGCAAAAATGTCATAAAACTTGGTCACATGACTGTGGGATGCTACAAACAGCCGTAAATGTGAGCTGGTTGCCAAGTATTTTACATGCAGTTACTACTGCCTGGGGAAATGGGAGTACAGTCATCAGAATTGGGTCGTAAGTACCATCTCATACAAGCTAAGCATTAAGGTTTGTAAACTATATCTAAAAGTTTAGGTATGGTTTATTCAACAACATGTTTAAAATAAATCAGAGTGGAATGAGAAGCTACTAGTAGCTCTTGTGCCACATATGAAAGTCATTATTTCGGCCTATGACAATGAATTGTGGAGAAGACAAAACAAGATTACTCCATGACAAATTCTCTTCCAGGGGAAAAAAAAAATAAAATATAGCATATAGTAATGAAAATTAGACTTTTCTTTCACCTGGCATAGTGAAAAATATGTTTATATACACACAGATACACCTATATATACATACACCAGTTACTGTTACTGGGTAACAAGACTATTGTTCAGGCAAACTAGGAAAGATTCAGTGCAATTTACTTTACATCCTAGAATCCAATGATCCCTTGCAACTCTTGAGATTCCCCTGAGAACGATGCCAAGCATTTCATCTGGATAGTTAATTTCAGAATTGACTTTGAAAGGCGTATACATATCTGTGTGTCCATGTATCTATACCGGTGAGAACCAAGTTCTATTCCCAGACTCTTTCTTCCCTCAACCATCTCACTACCTCCTTGTTCTCTGACCCTGTCCTCCATTCCCTTAAGGTTGTGTTTTGTTTTGTTTTTACAATCAAATCCCCTCTGTCTTAACCATTTTCTTAAATTCTTAAATTCCAGCCTTTTTATTCTTTTTGTTATCTCACTTCCTCATGATAGTTATCTATGCTGTTGCTATGCAAACTACCTACAAAGCAGAAAAAAACTATTGGTGATAGCTATCGGGTATCAATTCAGGAATCCTGTTTAATTCATTAAACAATCAAATACCTCTCTAAATGACTTGCTTATCATGAAGCTTATGCTTTCCAGCATAAGCATGTAGCGGTATCTTACTTTCTAAATCGGGAGGGGAGAGTGTCTAACCTTAGCAACTTTAAGACCTGTGGACTTCAACTCCCAGAATTGCCAAGCCAACAATGCTTCCTGGGGAATTCTGGGAGTTGAAGTCCCCAAGTCTTAAAGTTGTTAAGGTTG
>NC_142068.1:63850000-63912500 GCF_059756535.1 Pantherophis guttatus
AATTTTGAAACCCACCACTGGAGACATCCTCATATCATACGTGCTGTATCCCAAAAGTGTTTTTTCAAAAGGCAACTGGAATTTGTTTTCCTTGAAGTCATTTTGCTACTCATCCGAGAAGCTTTCTCAGTTCTGCAGAACTGAACAAGCTTCTTGGATGAGAAGTAAAATGTCTTCAGGGAGAACAACCTCTAGACGCCTTTTGAAAAGACGCCTTTGGACACCTTTGAAAAGACGCCATGATCTGGATGACTGAGAATCTCCATAGACACATGCTCTACTTTCCTGCATGTATGTCACAAAAATAACAAACGACGCCTCCTCATATTTGTTGAAAAATAATCATGTGGAATCATTACAAGACCTAGAAAAGGAAAACAGAACTGGGTATTATGTTGCAGACAGAAACAATTTTTGAACTCTTGAGAAATTCAGAACTGTTTGCAAACAATAAAGCAAGTACTGACACAGTCAGTCCTTTCTTCTGACATACGATATAGCTTCATTAGTACAATAAATGTGTAATTGTTGCCGATTTAAGAATTATTATTTCTATTACTATGGCTACCAAAGCCATTCAACTGCTTCAGAAAACCACTTGACAACTGTGGCTTTTAGATCTTACTGCTGTTACATTACAGGAGTGTTTTAAACAAGAAAGGCTTAGGAGAAAATATACTTTGGATAAATTCTAGCTATGTACTCTCTCTTTTTTAAAAAAACTGTTCTCAGTCCCTTTGGAAACTACTTTTCTTTTTCTTCCACTGACTGTTAACCTGTCATCAATTAAATTAATTTTTGTTCAAACAGAATAGAATATGGTCCAAAATAAAGGAAGAAGCATTATGAAACTGCACATAGACCATAATCTGGAGGAAATTTTGTCTTCTTTGCTCATGCCATCGTTGCAGAGAACACTTCAATTGGATGTACATTTCTCAAGAGAAACTCCAAGTTAATTTAGATTTAACTATGTCTGAGCTATGATAAATGAATCCAGCAAAATAGACTATTTTTTGCTGACTATAGCATTTTAGTGTTAGTTCTTCCATATGCTTTTTCTTTATTTGCAGCTGAAGCTAAATAAATGCCAATATCGACCTTGAAAGAGTCATCATAAAGAATCACTGCATGGGTTATAATATATACACTGCTATCATCCTACATCCAAACAGCATTAGATGCTTGGAGTTAGTAAATGTGCTAAAATCTGCCTAAGTAAATACTGCATGTCTGTATTATGTAATTGTGAAACAATGAGAAATTATCACCTATTGTCAAAAAAATGCTATAGACATTTTGAAATAAAACACATGAGTCTGACCATAAAAGCTATGAACAGTTTGCAAGCTAATCCTGGAAATTCTTTGAATGAATGCTGAATCCTGATATGGAATTTGTACCATGATTTTTTTTCCTAACATTTTACAGCATTCTACACGGTTAAGTGGATTGTAATTTAAATTTGGGTTTTCGAATTCTGTATTTTCAGAAAGTCCGGAAGACTAAACTAGCAGAAGTGTATTTGTTACAGAATGCATTCCTGTTCCTATTTTTTAAATACTCAATATTTAACCTCAATAAAACCCAGTCCCAATGTCCAATGGGGCAGCTGTGGAAGAAATCTCCTCCAGATTCCACCAACCAAACTGAGAAGGGTAATTCATAAACTACATACGTAGTAGGACATAACAATTTCCTGACTGTCTCAATAGATTTTTAGAGCTCAGATTGTAAAGTCTTCTAAAAGTCCAGAATTTGCCTTTGTTGTCCCTAAGGAGATACGCTTCAGATGGTGTCCCCATGGCAGGTAGGTAAGATTTTGGCATTTGACAGCTGGGAACAAATTCACCAGAGGCCTGCATTTCCCTGTGCCTTACAGAGATACAGCAAATTGTGTATTAGAGCTCAAGCAGTCCACAGATTTCTCTGGCTTTAATGGAAGCCAAGCATCAATGTTGTTCATTAAAGCAGCCTAACTTTTCTCAAGCTTCCCTGGAAGTCTGGAAATAGTGCTTCTTCTTTAAGAATTGGATTAGCTTTAGTGGCTAGATTCCTTAAGGCAGCAACTTCTCCCCCCTCCACCCCCCCAGGCTCAAGCAAGCCTTAAAAAAAAAAAAACCTCAGACTACTTAATGAACAGTGGAGAAGAGCTGCATTTATACTTGTGTGTCTTTAAAAGCTGTTTCCTTTGTTTTCTAAAAACAAACGTCATACTATTTTTTGGATTTCAGCAATGCCACCCAAGTCTGCAATGGTTTATTTCATCTAAAACCCAACAACTATCTGAATTATAATATTTGGGTGGGTGGGGATAAAGAAATACCCTAAATAGAAGTAGAGAGTTTGGGCACAATGTAATATAAGAATTTGCAAGAAGAAGAATATATGAAAAATTCCTGGTGATCTGATCCTAAGAGCAATTGTTCCCAAAGATGCTGCCATGCTATTTTTGTTAAGAACTCAACACTACTAAACCTCTGATTAATAACAGTGGAGGAATCATATCGTTGTTTGTTCCTACTCATCCCTAGACTCTTTTGAGATGATGGAGGAGTTTTCTAAGAAAGTTTCTGCCTCTGTAAACATTCTTCCTGAACTGATCATTTATGCCAGGGGTGTCAAACTTGCGTCATCATGGCAGCATCACGTGACATATCTCGACTTTTTCCCCTTCGCTAAACTGGGTGTGGCCGTGGCTGGCGTGTGACTCATCTGGCCTGCAGGCTACGAGTTTGACACCCCTGATTTAGGCAGTCAGGTCTGAAATATTGTATATATGGGTGGACATGGGTTTGTAGAGCAGAGGTTTTCGAAATTATTCAGACCAAGGGTCTTGCTAGTTTAAATAAAACAAAAATCCTACAAACCTGTTCAATAGGCAAAGCCCTACGGAGAGAAAATAGGCTGTGTCCAAGTGAATTTTTGTTTTTATACTTGAGATTTTTTGGGGTTGGGGGGCGAATCATTTTGATACGAAGAGAATTTATAAAAATACCAAGTTTTTATTATCAAATATAGTTTTGTATTTGCAACCGAAAAGTAAAGGTAATAAATAAAAATAATCATTACCTGTTTGTTCCAATCATTTGACATATTTACTGTGTTGCGAATTTATATTTCTACATGCTACTGTATATCCATCTATTTTATGTATTTGCTTTGACAACAAAACCATTTGTTATTTAACTTGCAGTTCTACATTGACACATATTTGACAACCATAAGAGTACAGAATTTCCTAGAGAAATTACAATGGAACAGAAAAGTGAAGGCCCAAGCATAAATTATAAGTGAAAAATATCAAGGTTATCTACGGCAGATTCACCTCAGTAGGAAAGCAGGCTGTATCATTTTGTACCACTGAAGCTTTTTAAAACAAGTGGAGTTGTCTGCTCTTGAGAAATCAACTATTGGGTTGGGTCCCTGAAAGCAGAGACAGCAGTTCTATCTCCTCTCACAAACTGGACCTCTGTCAGCATATCGAGATAGAGCAGGTCAGGAAACAGACCATGCACAGATTATAGGAATGCTGTATTGTTAAAGGGTATAATAATGGGAAAACAATCAGTTCTGTCTACTGGTTAAAAGCACCAGGCTGGAAAACAGGAGATCATGAGTTCTAATTCTGATATCTGAGTCTTTGGGCCAGCCAAAAATGCTTTTTCAGGAGATAACTGGAATTTCTTGTTTTTTTCTTTTGAAGACATTTCACTTCTCATCCAAGAAGCTTCTTCAGTGCTGACTGGATACTGGGGAATGGAAGGATTTATATTCCTTGCAGACAGTGGTAATTTGCATCCTTTTAGAGGGTCGTTGAAGCACTTGGAGGTTTATCTGTGTAGTGCTCCTGGTTCCTGTAGCCTGCAATTTTCGCTTCTCATCGAAGAAGCGTCTTGGATAAGAAGCGAAACATCTTCAAAAGAAAAAACAGAAAGAAAGTCCAATTGCCTCCTGAAAAAGCACCTTTGGGACAACCATGACCTGGATGACTGAGAATCTCTACAGACTTTTGGGCCAGCCACTTTTTCTTAGCTCTACGAATAATGCAATGATAAAATATTTGTTGCCAACAAAACTATATGGACATAATAATGTAGCACCAGGAGCTGAGACTGACTTGAAGACACCAAGAAACAAAACAAACATCCCAAAATAGAAACTTTAAAATCTGCCAGAGTTTTTCTTGGCTCTTCTTACACCAACCAAATTTTAGGTAGAATTGAGTTGTTTTTCATGCCTTCTCCTTTCTCCAGAGCAAGTGTTTTCTTATTTTGCCTTAACTGTTCCTGCATTAAATTACTTACAGTTTCCTCCTTTATTTGTTTATTTGTTTGTTTGTTTATCTATTAGATAATTTATTCTATTAGAGAAAAGGATTGCAAGTTTGTGACTTAAAAGAAGTAGAATCCCAACCTACCTCCAAATCATTACAGGCAGTCCTTGTTTAATCACACATTTGGGATCGTCAACTTGGTCATTAAGCAAAGCAGTTGCTAAGTGAAACTGCAATTATGCCTATAATCATAATTCAGCTTTTCTTTGTTTTAAAGATTTACAAAGGTCATAAGTGTGGGCATTGGTTGAAAATGCATTGTTGTTTCAGGCAGTTGCTTAACAAAGACTGCCTGTATCTCAGTTTTTTTAATTTAAATTCAGTAAGTTTGGCCTTAATTATAAGAACCAATGATACTGATTACAGATTTGCAGTTCATTCAAAAGGAGCATGACACTAAATCACTTCAATGTACAGGGTTGTTTAAGCTATTTGTTTGTCTATTTTACAGTTTTTATAATGCACGTCAAATTCTGGATGTATTACAACAGAATAAAATACAAAAACAACAATAATAATCCACCAATTGATGAATGCTAGTAATATTCAATTAAGATTGAAGGCTTGGGGGATAAAGGCTATTTATAGTAACATGTGTAATGTACCCATCATGTTTTGGAGGGTCTGTTCCTGTATCACCTAATTTTCTGCTGATAGCATTAAACCCCCGAAAGTTTAGATATCTTTTTATTAATGTAACTTAACAAGAACGAAAGGAAGGTTTAATATAGCACATCACTTGTTTAACAGAGGAACAAATGAATAGGTTTTGAAAACAGTTACAGTTATTTCTGCAAATTAACTATATAATGTACAGGTAATGAAACTATTCCTAATCGATCCTCTCTTACATCCCTTGCATCCCCCAAATATTTTTTTTCTTTTAATTCTCTCCCCCTACCAGAACATAACTTGGTGCGCAGTATTGCTATCCTCTGTTCCACCAATTCCCCATAGCACATCATAACGTGTCATGGAGCACCCATCAGAAATGGTGGGCCACTGCATAATGCAACTCAACAGAGAGACTAGAGGCTTTTCTTTTTCTTAACTGGTGCTGCCCTCAGCGCATGAGTCAATAACAAAAGGGAAAAAAAAGACAAGCAGAATACTTTATTTGTCACATTCTTGCCTAATATGGAGAAGGGATTATATTGGGCAAAGAAATCATATATTTTGGGGATAAAATTTATAATCGATTGAAAAATCACTAAGATTGGTAATAAACATTCTTACCTAATATGGAGAAGGGATTATATTGGGCAAAGAAATCATATATTTTGAGGATAAAATTTATAATCAATTGAAAAATCACTAAGATTGGTGATAAGCACTCAAAAACTTTTGTCAAAAAAATAAATCTACATCTAGGAAGGGAATTTACTGAAAATTTTATCTGACAAAAGACAAGCCCTTATTAATCTGGATTCACAGATCAAGCACAGTTCCGGTATTAATCAGAAAGGCAAAATCTAGTCACATAATTGTACTGAGTAAAGTATTGCTGTGGAACTGATGAATAAAGGGCGTTGGACAGAGTGGGGGTAAATTGTTGGACACCAATCTAATGAAAATCACCACTGCAATCAGCACAGCTTGCAATGTCTGACTGGTCTTTTCCAATATTAATTGAAGTGGAATAAGAAAGCATGGATTGAGGGCAGATAAAACCAGTTCTGCATCACTTACTTACAAGAGAGAATGGATGCCATTTTAGCAGTATACATGCTGCCATAACTAAAGGGAATTTACTAGATAGAACTATAAGTGATTTAGAAGCCCAAACTGGTTGAGTGATCAAATTCTGTGTGGTTTTTTTTTTTAAGTGTTTCTCTGAAACAATTTGAGAATAAAACAACTGAAGCGAATGCGGAGGAGAATCTGTGGACAAAAAGTGCAAATAATGGCAATAGTTGTCAGTTTCTAAATTGCAGAAAAGGGACAATGTACAGAATTTGATGAAAGAAAAGACAATGCTAGAAGGATAGAAAAGAATGTGACTTAGAAGAAAAGAATTGGCAAGAAATATGGAGATAATGTTTAGTGAGAAATTAGATGCTTTTAGAGGTGGTAGAGAAAGCAGCATGAGATAAAAGATTAACAATTTTAAAGGGCTACATAGAAAGATTAAAACCTTTATAACAAAACAAACCCCTGACACTCTTGTTAAAACAATAACAGAAAGCTACACCATCAACAGAGTTTACCTAACTTCCTGGCCCAAAGGCCAGGTCTTTAAAGCTTTACAAAGGCTAACAGAGTCTGGGACATTGGAAACCTGAGGAGATGCTATTCCAGAAGGCAGACATTGTTGACAGAGAAGGCACAACTTTGGGATCCAAAAGGATGACACAGAACTTGGATTATGGTCCTCCCCCCGTAAGATTTGATAGAACAAACTAAAACAATGGGGACATGAAGTTACACACACACACACACACACACACACACACACACACACACACACACACAAACCCTGACCCGTAGTGCTTTATAGGTGGCACCTTAAATGGATCCGGAGGCCTACTGGGAGCCAGGGCAGCCCCTGGAGAACTGGTACTAAATAAGCATATTGAGAGATGCAAAAAATTGACTATGGCATTATGTTCTGATCACTTGCAGTTTTGAATGCAGCATTCAAAACTGCAGGTGGTCAGAACATAAGGGTGCAGTTGTGTACAGCATATCTTTTTCTTCTGTTCAATTATGTCCAATTTTCCTCTGTTCAATTATGTCCAATTCCTGGACAAGTCCTTCCAGTTTTCTTGGCAAACTGCAGTTTGCCATTTCCTCCTTCCATTTCCAGGTTGAAAAATGGGCACAGCTTGTGTATAAGACAATGCTACAGTATGCAAAGGCCCCCAAAGCTATAGCTGTGACCTGCTCTTCAAGCAGGAACCTTGAGTCCAGAAGGACCTTCAAATCTCTGATGGAGCAAGTGCTAATGATGGAAAAGCTCCAGAGCTGAGGGGCTTTAAAACCTACAACCATTCAGACTTGCCAGAATTGAGTTGAAACCTGTTCTCCACTATCCAGATCTCTTCAAGCACTGAGAAAGAACCTTGGCACTCAACTGTGTACAATTGAGTATCATCAGCAATTGATGTGACCACATTCCATGTTGATAGATAACTACTCTTGTGGTTTATATAGATGCTAAATAGAAGTGAGGTGAGAGTAGAAGCCTGATATAGCATCCTATATAGCAGACATATAGCAGACACCTTCAGCACAAGCTCTTTCTGTGCTCCCAACAACAACTGGAACTGCCCTAGAGAAAGGAGGAGAACTGTAGGACTGTGTCTCTCACTCCTAATCCCATGAACCACACCAGAAGGTTACCATGACTGATGATGTCAAAGGCTGCTGAGAAATCAAGGAAGGCCAAGAAAGATGCACTACCTCTATCCCACCAGAGATCATCAATAAATTTGATCAATGCAATCTCACTACTACAAGCAGGCATGACTTCTAATTGAGAGGGATCCAGGTAATCTAACAATAAAGTAATATTCCCAATCATAAAGATTTCTCTGAGGTATACAACCATATTAGCATATATTATAAATCTACAATATTCTTCGTAATTTCAGTTACACTAAAAAATAAGAAGTTGAGCTGGTATCTACATGGAACTCCCCAGGAAGTTTCCTTGATGACAGTATGGATTATGGTTTTACCATTTGTCTTCTTCCAGGATACTTTTTTTAAAAAAAACTTTCATGAAACTCTGGGAGTTCCTATTGTCTGCTAAAGTCTGTTGGGAAAGAGAATGGAAAACCCAAGATCAGGAAACGTAGTGTAATGAAGAAAAGAACATGGTTTGCTAACTACACAGTAGTCCCAAATAGCAAATCTTGGTACAACAAACTTTAGTTGTAGCTTATAATTTCTAACCATCATCCGAAAAATTGTAATACTTACAATTTCAGCTATTCTGGACAGAAATAGTTCAACAACAATATCAGAAAAATATGGGAAAACTTCTGAATGCAGTTCCTTTAGAACATCTCAACTTCACAAAATTAATCACATAGCTATCTGGAAATAGTATCTCTTAGCAACAAGTTTCTGAATTACATTCATATCCAGAATATGTTTACATATTGAACTTGAATACAGAAAGTTGCTCAAGCAAGTATAAAATGGGTTATATTAAATCTGCCCTGCAATTCAGCTGAAAGGCCATGTATAATACTTAAAATAAATTATGTTAAAATTGCTACAAGAAATATCAGTGTCACATTTATTGCCTTCAATAACTATGGTATGTAAAATGTGAGACTGAATGCAGGTATAAAGCCATTCCCTTCACCCCCAAATACATATATGGGTGTGTTAAAATGTTTGTAGAAATGCCTATTTTATTCTATGATTTATCAGAAGCAGGAGGAGGGAAGAAAGAAATACAATAATTGGTATTTCCCTCTATAGTTCCAGCAATGAACCTTCAAATTCGTCTCAAGCTGATTTCACACTGTACTTGATCCACCATAGAATACTTTCCATCAAGCTGAACAGTAGTGGGTTCCACTTACCTTCACTACCTGTTTGGAACTGTGAGCGTGCGTCTGTGCGCGTGCTTGCTTTGCTCACACGCAGTGCTTCTATGCATGCACAGATGACATCTGGGTGGATGGGTGGAGCCTCCCACCGCCACCATTACCGGTTCGCCCAAACTGGGGCAAACCGATAGAAACCCACCACTGAAACTGAAGCTTGTGTTGTGTGGCATGGTCTTGGTCTTGAAAATCCTTGTGTTTCCTCAAGAACATCTCCTGGAAACATATCACTGGGATAGGAAACCAGGTTGACCAACCAAGGTAGTATAGGCTGATCTGCTGGGACATGCAAAAGGGCTAAGGGAATCAAATGTTTACACTATACCTGTTCTGAGCTACTATCTAATCCGTACATCCCCTACCAATGCAGACCTTCAATGGAAATACAAGGAGTAACGCTGCATCTGGGTAAGGAAAAAAAGCACTCCTGGGAAGGCAGCTGAGCTTCCTCTCTATGCAGAGCAGGGAAGCCCCTCCATGTGTATTCTCTTGAGAGGGAGAGTAAGACCATCTGGACCACTGAGAGCAACTTACACACAATTACTTAATTGCAATTTTGAATGAAATTGTCCACCATAAAAGATGCCTGAAGAATGTTGACTTTAACTGCCTGCCTGAAGGAGCTATAATATACTGTTGTTATCATTTGATTTAATTTTATTTCTCTTATCACAAGCTATAGCTACCTTTCGAGAAATATTTGGGGTTTTGTCTGAACGGTATTGCTTAAAACACAAGCACATACACACGACAATTCTCTTTGTGGTGAAAGCATCATGGTGATTTATCCTCATTATTGTGTAAATAGGTTTCGGCAGTTCTCAGTAAATAAAACAAAGAATGACAGGAGGAAAAGGGGGAATTTGCTTTCCTACCAATTAGAGTAGCCTTAGGCAGTACTTTTAAGAGGAGATAAATCCTGCAAATCACTAAAATGGCCCTGTCACATGCCCCAAATATTAAAATCACACAGCGGCACACTTCATACAGTTTGCTTTGGTTTAATGAGTTGGGGTGGGCTTTGTCATGAGGGTTGCTTCGCACAGTTGGGGATTCTTGACTGACAGTGGAGATCATGCCCAACTGCAGCTTTCGAACCAGTAGGACCAGATGGAAAATCACAATTCACATTTAATATGCAGGTTTTCAGAGAATGAAAATTCCCAAATTGTCTTTCCAGCGCTTCTCTCTTAATTTTTTTAAATAATAAATGCAAAATATGCTAAGTATTAGCCAAGAATGTTTTTCATCTTTTCAGTTTGTTTGAATGTGTATGTGTGTTTGTCTGTCTGTCTGTCTGTCTGTCTGTCTGTCTACCTACCTACCTACCTACCTACCTACCTACCTATCTATCTATCTATCTATCTATCTATCTATCTATCTATCTATCTATCTATCTATCATCTTTCTATCTATCATCTATCTCTCATCTATCTTCTTTCTTTCTTTCTTTCTTTCTTTCTTTCTTTCCTTCCTTCCTTCCTTCCCTTTCTTTCTTTCTTTCTCCCTCCCTTCATTCCCCCCCCCTCGTCCAATTCTCAGACTGCCTAGACAAATCCCTGCAGTTTTATTGGCAAGGTTTTCCAAAAGTGATTTGCCACACATACATATGCACACACAAACAAACACACATTCATGCAGGCATACAGACACATATACATGAGATCTTCCATTACTTCCTCAACCTTGGCAACTTTAAGAAGTGAACTTCAACTCCCAGAATTCTCCAGCCAGCCTGCTGCCTAGAGAATTCTGGGAGGTGAAATCTACAAAGCTCAATCTCAGCAAGATTGACAAATGCTGTTCCACTCTATAACTTTTTAAAACACAGTTTATGGAATATATGCCTGGTTTATAGGAAATATCAAGATCATGTTGATGGTTCACAATAAAAACTCACGAACCATTTACTTAATTAAGCATACATTATGGGGTTGTTGTTTTTTTTCAAATCTGCCTATGGTTTTGGTTTAATACCAATGAAATTATGCACTTTTGGAATATTTATCAAACATATCCACCTTTAATTAGTGGGGGATAATAGCACATGAGAGTTACCCTTTCAACAATCTATCTAGGTAGAACAGTGTATAGTAAAGAGAACTTATATTGAGGTTATAATGCAGGGGTGGAAAACTATGGGCCCTTTATGACCTATGGACTTCCTAAGCCAACATAGTCATGAGTCAGTTCCCCACCCCTGTTATAACGGCAAGCAGGATAGGCCAGATCCATGAGCTGGGTCTGTGAGTACCTAGAACACTCATAACAAAAGCTTTAGTAAGCACATCCTATTTGCAGTCACTACCTTTTCTGCCCTTTCATGCAGGCAAGTTTTACATGGTGACATTTATACTTAGCATTGCAAGCAATGATTGTTACCTTGTTACAGTGCATCCTGTCTCTCCCCCCACTCCTTTTAGTACAATGCTTTATGAGAGTGAAATGTATGACAGGAATCCCAGTAACCTGAGCCCCTAGGTCAGTAATGTATTAAAACAAAACAAGACACACATGGCTTCAGTACAGCAAGAAATCATACAAGAATGGGAGATTTCAGACAGGCTAAGATGAAGAAGGCCTACCTAACAGCTGCAATTATAGCCCAAATTGTATGAGTCCCTCCATTTATTGCATAGGGTGCTTGACAAATTGCCATTAATGCCACACTGCAACAACAGTGAAGCCATTTAGGTTGTGACGCCAACTTTTAACTCTTGGTAGCAGTCCGCATTGAAATGAATGAGGCTCATCACAAAATACATCAATCTGGGACACCATATATTTGTAAAGGTAATTAGTGCTTCAGTCCTATTCCTATCTACACTGACGTGGGAATAGATTGTCTTTAATTGAGCTGGATTTGTTTCTGAAAAGATCCATGTAATATTTTGAGCAGGTACTTTTTAAGAGGAAGTCTCGTGGACTTACTGTAGAAATATCAGTGGTTAATCACCACTGTTAATACTTCTAACAAAGAATTTTATCAGTGGCAAATTGGTTATTTTATATTTATTTCTATTATGTTTTTGTAATTATTTCGGAATGCTTTCACATCATTTCTCTTTGCCACTACATCCCTTCCTCCCCGCCCCCCTGTATCACATTATTTTACTGTGGTGGAATGCATCTCTTATCCCCCTTTATGACTTGTGAACTTCAACTCCCAGAATTCCTGAGCCAGCATGTTGACGTCCACAAGTCATAAAAGGGCCATAGTTCCCCACCTCTTTCTTATCTTGTAGAATTTTTCCCTATTCTATTCAGCTTTCTAATGTTGAAGCTGAACATTTCATAACACATCAAAACCGTCATGTTCTATTATACCAGCTCTCCCGCTAGCTTGCTATTAAATATTAAGCCTAATATCTGGTCATCCTCAATCATTTTGGATAGCGTGTGTAAATATATGCTATTCCATGAGGCAGATCAAGACAGTTGATGACTGGAAATATTGTTTTCTATATGGTTATAAAGATACAAAATGAATTTAGGCTGAAATACTCTGCAGACTTTCCTGACAGTCTCATTAAACTCAGCAAAACTTATTACAGAATTGACATATAGTGGAGTATGCTGTACAATTATATTTATTGATTTTTAAATGCTACTCCAAAATCTGCCATCTCCATCTGAAACCTAACTACCTGCTGCTAGAAACAGCTCTAGATATTGGTGATATAGTATTTTGTCTCCTGCCCCTTTCATGTAAATAAGAATTAATGCTTTTCGACTCTCTTCCTTGATTCCTTGACTCTAAGGTGAGTCCTGGCTTGGTCAATGCAAGGATGAACAAGCAATCCAAAAAAATTCTGGACAAATTCTGGACAAAACCACAGCTCTTCGTTTTTCCTCATGGCAATAACATAAATTAGCTCCCTAACTTTATTATTGTTCTCAAATCAGGATGAAATATGCAGTAAATTATGAAATTAAAAATGAAGAAAGATGACCAGGCTGAGCCTGAGGGAGGGGTCAAACATATTATGAGTTATGAGTCCCTGCACATTTCCAAGAGATCTAAGCCCAGCCCAATTTGAATGCAGTCTTATCTCCCACTCATTCCCTTAATCGCCAGTTGGCCAGATTTTTGTAGAGATTTTTTTAAGCTTACAATAAACCTTTGTGTTCATTTGAACTGCCTGAATCTCCTGATTTCCCAGGCACTTGACAAAACAGTTCCAAATTCCATAGAATTCAATGCATGGGCCTGAATCCTACACAGTTAAAATCTATTCAAAAGTGCTCAAGTTAGAATATTATTCAGTGGTAAAGAATGCCAATTTCAATAGAAAGTATGCTGCTTTAAATTATGATGCTGTATTTAGGCTATTTAAAGAAAGAATATAAAGCAGTTCCAATAGATCCTGTTGAAAATCTGTGTTTACCTTCAGGCAAATGCAAAGGGAAATGTAGGAGCAAGCAATAACGATCTCATTGTCAGGGTTCAAGAGAGAAGGTATAAGATTGATTTATCTTTTCCTTAAAATAAAATATAGCCCTTAAAGCTAGGGAGGTAGCCAAGAAATAATACAACGCCATGGATGGTTGATAAGAAACAATGAAAGCAGACAATGGTTAACTGAGGGAATTTTCTTTAAAACCTTAATTTAGTTAACTTCAACCTTACCTTTCTATCCATAATCAAGACTGTTTACATTCATTGTAAATGCAAAATTATAAAACATAAATTAAAGAAGGAAAAATTAAAATAAATAGCAATAAAATCAAAATTAGTTTGAGAGCCAGAATAGCATAACATTAACGAATTGGACAAGACTTACAAATCTGGATCTCATTTTACCCTCAACCATGGAAACTCACCGGTGATTTGGGACCAGTCAACCTCTCAAAGGTTAATCTACTTCTCAGGGTTATTTTTGTGGGGGAAAATTGGAGGAAGAATGCTCTATATCAGGGGTGTCAGACTCGCAGCCCATGGACTAGATGCGTCATGTGCTGGCCACACCCACCCCCCTTTTAGCGAAGAGGGAAAGTCATGATACATCATGTGACAACAAAGTGATGCCGTGAGTTTGACACCCCTGTTCTATATACTTCCCTGAGCTCCTGAAGGACATGCAGGATATAAAACAACAAACAAATAAATAATAAACTTGCTGAGAGGGATGGATTTTCAAGATTTCCTAAATCTCCATAGCTTATCCATAGCTTTTCACTGCTTGTATATTTATACATATAGACATCGTGCAATCCTCATATCTTTCACTGACAGCTGTATAACTGTCATAATTTGCATCAATTGCAATTTACAAACACTTTTCAAGGACAGCCCCATGTGGAGCAATCAAGATAAGAAATAAACCTGGTATAAGTAACCATTAGAAAGCCCAACAGAGAAATGTATATTATAGTTGCGACAAACTGGACATGTATTGAAATGGATGTTTATATGTTTTTATGTTTTATACGTTTCATTGTTCTGTTTAGTTTATACTTATAAATTATATATATATATATATATATATATATATATATATATATATATATATATATATATATATATTAAAAAAAAAAAAAGAAAGCCCAACACTTAAGAAGGATTGCAGTTGGAACATCAACCATAACTGCAAAACATGCTTCTGGCCAGAGCCATCACCTGTTAAGTTCAGTTGAAACACTGCAAACCTACCATTTCTCAGGAATGCAATCTCAACCAAAGGTAGACTTCACCTCAACCCAAGATCATCTTTCTTCTTACTATTTACATCTTTTCTAGATTTAATCCTAAATTGTTGTCCTTCAACCAGTGGTGGGTTGCTACCGGTTCTCTCCAGTTCGGGAGAGCCAGTAGCGAAAATCTTGATGTGAGAACGAACCGGTTCGCTCCAACCGTCAGCTGGGCCCTCCCGCCCACCCCCCGTGCTATACCTACCTTTATTCCTTCATTTTTAGCCCAGCTGTAAGGCACGGCAGAGCGGATTGCCATGCCTCAGCTGTTTTGAAATTCAATGTGCTTGCGCACGAGTGAAGCAAGCATGCATGCACCGATTGTGTGCAAAGCACATGCACGAAGCGAACCAGTGATAACACCGGTTAGAACCCACCACTGCCTTCAACTAGCCCATTATCAAATTTAAGCGTCTCTTTCTTCTTACTATTTCCATCTTTTTAGATTTAATTTCAACTTGTTGTCCTTCAACTAGCCCATTATCAAATTTAAGCAATGTGTAGTAGCATGTATAAATGATCTTGGGTAAAGAGGGGAAATAATTTTCTGTCTAGGAAATAATCAAACAAAAGAGGCAGGAGCCTGCAGTTGCTTAATGGTCAGAGAAAGAAACTTAGGTAGAATCTACCCTAATAGATGAAATAGTAAAAGGGGAAGCGAAAGGTTTGTGCCTTCAGAGTTGCAAGATACTGCTAGCGTAGCCTTACAATAAAGCAGAATTCGTTCATTTTGTCCGGTTTCCTGTCTGGTTTACCTGGAAGGGCTTGCACAACATTCAAGCATGCCAATTTCCTCTCTAGAGTTAGATAGTAAGGACCAATATTACTCATTGTCCTCGGCATTTTGTGGCACTCCATTTCAAAGCTTTGAATTGTTTTTTTATCCAGTGGTTCAACTTCTTCTTCTTGTGCTATATTCATCATCGGACGTTGGTGATCATGTTGGCAATCCTATTTTTGTCAACAGCCGCATGAAGTGGTTCGACACAGAAGTTTAAATAGCATAAGAGGGAAGGTAGAATCCAATGGGATATCACAGGTCAACATCTTTGTGTCAACCATTTGTTCCCTGAACACTACTTTCCTGACTATAAAGAACCGGAACCATTGAAAACCTATGGCTACAAGATTTGACCCTTCGAAAAAGCCTAGAGGATTCCATAGCAGATGATACTAAAAGCTAAAGAAAGATCCAGTAGAACTAGAAAGATCCCACTCCCCATTTTTAGTTTGTAGCATAGGTAATTCTCTCCACTAATTCCCTAAGATAGAATGACTGGACAAAAGATTTTAGATATAGAGATTATTTTGTAGACTTTTTATTTTAATGAGGGCAGACACTAGTTTGGCGTTTTTAATTTGATGGTAGGAAAGTGCATGTGTATGTCACAATTCTTTGATTAATAAAGGTGAATATTTGTAGCTCAGGGCTGAAATGAGGCATCCTTGATCCTCTCTGAGTTGCAATAAAACAACCAAGCTCAGGCAGCACCAATGACCCCACCAATTCTTTAACTATATATCAGAGAAGAAACTTTGTAGAGATTTTGAACTGCCAACCCAGAAAATTAAAACTAAACCAACTTGAACTATTTGAGGGACTACTTCTTACCAATTACATCTACCTATCATGTTAGGGAGCTTTGTTTGGCAGGATCTAGGAAAAGAGCCTTTTCTGCTGTGGTACCTGCCCTTTGAAATATGATTCCTCCAAAGGTAAGATTGACCCCAATTTTGTTGACCTTCCAAAAGGTCCTCAAAACCCGGTTTTGCCATTGGACTTGGAGATCCCATAAAAGGGTGGAATCTGTTGAATGGTTGCACTATGTATAAGGATAGATAACGCCTTGTCCTATCTTGTTGTTATTATAGTTTAAATTGGTTTCAGTGGTTGAATTATGTGATTGCTTCTGTTTTAATTGTGTATGCTGCTCCAAATCACATCAAATAAGATGGATGACCATAAATAAATAAATAAATAAATAAATAAATAAATAAATAAATAAATAAATACATACATACATACATACATACATACATTACATACATACATACATACATACATACATACATACATACATTGAACTGCTCCCATTTGCTCAGGTCTCAGGATATGGATTGAGTTGGTATTATGGTTCTAGGATGTGCTCATGTGCTATGTAACTTTTGCAGAACTATGGATATTTAAGTGCAAAAAGAGAAGTGCGGAAAAGATAAAGCCCCATTACTTGACTTTACTGTTAATTGATTAACCATCTCAGCTTTTGTTTGTACTTATTTATTTTGTGTATGTGTTATTATTTTAATTTTTTAAATTGTTTAAATTGTTTCATAATTTTAGAACTGTAAGCTGCCCAGAGTCACTTGGTTGAGTTGGGCAGTTACAGAAATTAAATTAATTAATTAATTAATTAATCCAAATCTTAAGAGAAAGGAAAAAAGCAGACTCATCTGTTTATGATCAAGAATATTTCCTCTTTTGTTCAGAAGGCAGCCCTATTTGTCAAATGTTAACAGAGTTCAAGATCTGATCCAGAAAAACAGAGGTAATAATTGTTGCAAAGAAAATATTTACAATGATTAAATCATCATCCTCAGATTTCCTTTTCTTTGTAGGATATCATTAAACAGAAAAGAAACAATACTTGTAAAGTCAATTATTCAAAGGACAAATAATAGGCATACATTTCTTACTTATACTAAAACACATAGTTTTACTGTACAGTGTTTTTGAAATGCTCACAATTATTCTATTAAATAAAAGCTAGTTCTTTAATTTATTTGGAAGAAGTGTATGTTTTTTCATTTCTTTTCTCTCACAAATATATATTTAGTACCCTCTAAAACATTGGAATCTTTTATAAACTTAATTTCAACATAATCTAGTAGAAAACATAAACTGTAACTTCTCAATATATTAACCTGGGACTTAAAAAAAAATCAACATGTCCACAATACAAGATT
This sequence comes from Pantherophis guttatus, assembly GCF_059756535.1. NCBI lineage: Eukaryota > Metazoa > Chordata > Lepidosauria > Squamata > Colubridae > Pantherophis > Pantherophis guttatus. The sequence goes on from NC_142068.1 coordinate 63,867,554, forward strand.
TTTACAACATAATTTACATATGGGATAAATCTATATTTAAAATATTTTGGATAGAATTGTTCTTACTGGAATAGACAGTAACAGGAAAAAGAGTGGAAAATAAAAGCAGCTTTAGTCAGAATCTAAGCAATTTGGTGCCAAATACAAGCAGCATTTCCCCAGATTATAATTTACACTGTATTAACTGTCAACAGTACTTTTGAGAAATATAGATAACAATTCAGATGCAATCGATAGGTAGTGACAGTTGATTTTAAAGCTTAATGCAAGACAAGGAAGAAATGACTGGTGTATCAGGCCTGGAAGAATAAATTTATTTTGTATTTGATTTTTGTGTTAAATTTATTACTGCCAAGAACAGCTCTCTTTCAATAATATGAAGAACAAGATTGTGAAATTGCAACATGTTTGTCTCTACAGTTTTCACTGCATATCCAATATAAACTGATGTCCCTTTTCAGTACTATAAATAGATCAAGTTAAGTTCTTCTATATTATTTTTCCATAAATACTTCTTAAAGAATAGTGTAGCTTCTCAAAATTAAAAAAAGGAAAAGCCTTCAAGGCAATTTAACATAATTTAGAAACTACTAAGATTAATTCTATATGTTCATTTTCTGAAAGTCAGCAATTGTACAGAATATTTATTTTGTGAAACATCCTATAGATTTTTATGTCTATATAATTTCTGAGCCACCCAATCACCAAGACAACAATAAAGCAGAGATTCAGACATATGATTGAGGAGGGTTGGTGTAGCTTTGTCATAGTCAATAGAATACTTTTTTCAATTCTGTCAAAATGTCTAGAGTATATAATGTTAGATTTTGATGTTGCTTCTGTACAATGCCACAGAAAGTTACTTGACAAATACAAGAGACAAAATTTCCCTTCCAGCCCAACTCTATTACCCTTCTTATTCTATCATCAAAGCTGAAGATGCTTCTCAGCAGAACTGTACATTCAAAAATCTACCAGCATGGTCAAAATGAAATGATGAAGCTTGCCACCGTTCAAACTTATCTATTCTTCTCACTTATGACATGATTGATTTTCCTTCAGAACGCTCAAATATGGGATTGTCTTCCTTCTTTTTTTCACTGTGGTAACAGCTAATGTATACAGCCTTGGCATGTCTGGGAATGGTAAGAATTTGACATGTAGAAGAACAAGTGAAATGAATACGGATGAAATTTGAAAGTGCAATTTTCCATCTGCCAATCACGTTTTACGGCACAAGTTAAGTACCAATCAGGAAAATCCTTTGTGAGATCATACTCATGTAGGGTTTTCTATCTGATAGGCCAGCCACCCTCATTAATCAATCTTTTAGATTTTGATTCAAGTCTTTATCAGATGCCCCGTTTTTCCCATTGCAGTGGAAAATTGTATTGCATTTTCTCAACATGTTATTGAGAATTTATATTCTGAATTAAAATATATAGCCTCCTTTTAAATAGAATTTGATTAGGTGACTACAAAATCTATTTCCCTTGTTATGGTACATAGCAGATCATTTCCTAGAGCCTGGCTCCGAAGAAAATGTGCGGTATTTCTAGCATTAATAATGTATGGTCACCAAAACCTGTTCTGGCCATAGCTTCAAGATGCCTCGAAATACAGCCAATTAAGGTTTATTTAATTATTAAGGTTGAATAAATAACAGCGAAACATGTTAAAAATCTTTCAGTTTCAGTCAATCATAATAAAAAATTAATGAGACTGGATAGAGAGCCATAAAAACTGATAGACTGCAATCGTGAATTATAAATTGGTATTGATTTTTTCCTTTGCAATAACACTCTCAGGTAATCGTATGTTGCCACATGTAAAGTGCACTTTCCTGGTTCAGACTAATATTAACTATCAAATATATATGAGATGGAGGCATTTATGACACTTCAGATTTCACAAACAAAAAGCAAAAATACAATTTGTGGAATAATAGCAGCATAGAACACAGAATCCTAGGGTGTTTATGGGAACAGAAAGGGATCCCACTGTGCCATGAATTCATAAGGCACAGTTACCGTATCCTTCTCCTGCCATTTCTTCTCTGATATGTTGCCTTGTTAGTATCACTGAGAAAAACATAAATATTTTTTATTATTTGTGAGGCTCATCCTGTCTTGCTTAATAGACAGGCCACATGGAGTTAAAGTCATATTATATGGCCTGGTGCAGAAGTGATCATTCAGAAAACCAAAGCACATATTTTATCCTGCCTAGGTTTATTAATTCTAAGCCCCAAAGAAATAGTGAAAGGATTTTCCGGTGTTCTTTTTATCAAAGTAACATGGAAACAAATAAGACATTTCCCTAAGCTAGCTCAGATAAAGTGGACAATTACTATTGGCATTCTACATGTAAATATTTAACACTTCACAGCTAGTTTGCACCTAAATGTCCATTAGATGTTAGTACAAGCCTAGACGCTATTTCCCTATAGAGCTACACTGGCCTTCCTCTTCAATGTTTATTGGATTAGGGCTAACACACATCTTGCTTTAAGTAGCATTGAAAAGAAACTTGGCATAAGCAAGAGAACGTCTCATTTGACAAAATATTTTATCTGACATACCGCCCCCCCCCCCCCCCCGTCCAAAAAGGGGAATATTTCCACATAAAGGAAAATTCAGAAACAGAATTCTTCTTGATCTGGATAACCAATATACTTTCTCCAGTTCATTAGCTACAATGATCAAATTTACACACTGAGGAAATGGGGCTGTACTGAGTATTGTAAAATATCATTTTAATATGGCTTCTTTCACGTGTCTCCGAAAACAGGGGTCTTCAAACTGTAAAGGCTCATTTAAATTACATTAATGGTATATGTGGTCTGAATTCGTTTTCACTTTTATGAACAAGGTTAGCGTGTGCATGTCAAGTACATATATTTTATTGATTTCCCGCATAATTGCTTCATATACTAGAACAACTATTGTGCAATTCTTCAGAATAAATGGGTGGAAACTGTAGCATGACATAAATAAGTAAAACTAATATATGCTTTCATGATATATTGTAATTAACAGGACATTATCAGTGGCTTTGTCCATTGTCAGAAAACTACTGTTAAGTGGATATAATTTACATAGCTCTTCTGATTACATTTAGAGGAAGTTTCTCTAAAGTAAAAATGCAAAGAATAACATTATTATTGACTTCCAGCCAAAATCTAGTCAGTCAAGTCCACAGACAGAAGAAGCATCCCAACGAGCTTTGTCAATGGAAATACATCCAAAATCTCTTCCCCACAATTGAGTTTGGCTTAGAAGGAAGTTAAGAATTATGTTCATGGTGATAACCAAGTAACATAGCTTTCACAGAAAAATGCAGGGAGCTTCTACCTAGATTACAAATGATTTATTTTTAGAACATAAAACATGGATTTTATTTTTTCTCATTTATCCCAAATAAATATTGTTGAAGACCTCTATTGTCTATTGCAGTCATAAAAAATAGTTAGGTCCTATCTTTTAATTTTAGATATTTAGATAATAACCTAGCTATTTTTTATGACTGCAAGCGGTCAGACTGAGAGCCAGCTAACTAAAGAGAGTTTCTAATAATTCTCATGCTGACAAGATTTTATTTAATGTAGTACATTTACCTGAAAGAAAGATTCACATCTCCTATCTCCTATAATTTACCTTATCACATAACATGGTAATGGAGGCAGATGACTTTCTTCTACCTAATCAAAGGCTAGGAATATTTTAAAATAATCATTATCTTTATTTTGAGTGAATATAACATATATGAAATCATGAAATAGTTTTGTAGTCCCTTCTTTCTTCCTAGAAATATTCAGAAGAAGCACAAACCTCACAAATTGAAGGGTAGTGAGTGCATATCTGTAGAACCAGACGCTTACTGATACTGCTAAAATCTGTCATTTTATTTTAATAATGTAATTACAGCTTTTTTATTACATACACAGCACGTATTTTGATGTATGTGCACACTACCTAAACTCATACAAAGATACTGCAGTTCCAGACAAAACATCTGTATTAATTTTTATTCCCTGGTATAGAAAAAAAAAATCCTTGCATAAGTGAAAAACCTAAGCCCTGTCTGATCACAGTGACTCAATTGGAAATCTCCTAATATCTAAAGTGAAGTCAGAATTCTGTCCTGCATCTTATTCTCTCTTTTGATATGGCTATAACCTGGCTGATAATTATATGAGTAACCAAATGTCACTTGAGAATATACCGATATTAAAAAAACATTTAATTTTCCTCCATAATATTTCCTGTTTCAACAACATCACTTTTGTTTATCATGAGCTCATTTACACAGAGACCACATGGAATCTGAATGATGCATTCCTCGTGGATCAGCCATGATATGAAGAAGCATCTCTCTGAGATTACAATAGCTTTTCGTTGCAGTTATCCACATGGTGCTGTCCAGCTAAATTGTTTGCTAGGGAGGACTTACGAGTACAATAATATTACCAGCCCCCTAGCAGGCACTTTGTCAGTATACTTAATATGTCTAAAAAAATCTCAAACTGTTGCTGTTGCTTGGTTTGTATCCATCTTCTAGCACTTTGCACAAATGTCTGTAGAGTACCCCTGTTCCAAACCCCTTCACTCTCAGTACTGACCTTTGTGCTCTGGAAACAATTACTCCTGGAAAGCCTGTCAATATCATTATTTTTACAAGAAATCAATACGCCTCACAAAGTTAATGGGGGATTCAGGCAGCAAGCGTTTACCTTCTTACTGTCAGTGGTGCAACGGGCTGTGCTCTGGCACAGATGACAGATTCGCCTAGACACCAAGCAGACAGTAAGCAATGGATGTAAAGGAGAAATAGGCTGCAAGCAGGCGTGGAAAACGTCAGCTCCTGCAGGCATCTATGCTCTAACGAGCCAAAGATGTCAATGTCTTGTAGTGTCCACTCTGGAACAACTAAGGAATAGAGAAAGCTAGCATAACAGCATTAGGAGTATGTCCCAGCTCTTGCAAATCTAAATAAAATGTAACATGCAAGAAGAAGCTAAAACTATCTTCATATTCCAGTTAGGAAGCTCTTTGATAAGACACAAGACTCCCTAGATCAGGTCTGTCAAACTGGTGGCCCGCAGGCCAGATATGGCTCCACAACGGCAAAAAACATTGCGATACATGATGATACAGCCCGCAATGCAATTGGGTTTGACATCCCTGCCTATTAGACTACTAGACTACTAAGATGTTACACAGGTAGCCATTGAGTGCCAGGAAGGATGAGTTTCCTTTTCTCTGACTAAATTCCTGCTAAATTCATAGGTGTATTTTGAATTCAGAGCATCCCACGTAATTACTGTAATTTCATTGCTAACAAAACTTGTAAAGTCAAGAAACTATAACATTTAAGAACTCAAAGTCATTATAGCTGGGTTGTAAACTGAATGGCAAGTACAGTCTCATGCTACATTTGAGAAAGTCTTGGCATTTTTATACATTCTGATCTTGTTTCAGTACATTCTGATACCACTTATTGTTATACTACAATATTGAAGTGACCAACTGCAAAGCTCTTAATTTAAAGAAAATATTATTTAACATTTAACTAAAGAAAACATTGCACTTTGGTTGCATGTTGCATGCCTTATTATACGATCAAGCTATATTTTTTTTTAAAAGGGAGTAGCAAAAGAAATTTGAAATATTCTAAATGTTGCCTCTGTTGGGATTATTATTTCCACATTCTGTTTCTTCTTTCTCCAAATGCAGTAGATTACTTTAACACATGGTGGGGTTAAAATATTTTTGAAACCTCCTTCACTTCTATCAACAGTTTGGAATTTACACTAGGGCCTTACATCATTACCAGAGTCTTCACAGCTTTTTAAGGCCTTAATGCAAACCACATGTAGAAACCGGGGCTGCTTACAAAGCCTTGTAAACAGCTGTTTTCTGATTGGCTACTGCAGGATGGGAAATGGAAGGTCTCTGAGGGAAAAAAATAACAAACATATCTCTTGTCTACAAAGCAGAACTCAAAACATTTTTCATGCATTGTGGGCTCCTCTAGAAGCCGCAAGCTGTTTAAAAAAAAATACCTTGGCCAAATTGAGCATTTGTTTGACATGATGGAAAAGTGAATGCTGCTTTCTGTTATATCGCCACTTTTCTACATTCAGAAGATATATATATATATATATATATATATATATATATATATATATATATATATATATATATATATATATATATATATACACACACACACACTCGCACACACACACTATATATATATATATATGCTGTTCCCAACAGATTTCATAGTAGTGAACTCCATTTATGAATTATCTGACACATTTCTTGCAATTCTTCTGACAACGGTGCTCAGTGGAAATTTCAAGGCCCCTCTCTTCTGACAAGTAGAAATATCAATATTTGAATAAATTGTGGATTTTAAACTTCTCACTCTGATGCACCACAGCAAGGAAGACTGAATTTTTCTTTTACTGGGCCTAATCCCCTTGAGCCTAAAAGGAGAAATCTGTATGCAGCATTTCATTACAAGAAAGCTGTACTGAGTGACATTTGAAGCACACATCTAAGTCGACCTGATGAAGTTTACTTCCTTCAAACAACAAATAGCAGCTTTGTATTATTTCCCGTTCTTGGGGGGGGGGAGGCAAAAGCATGATGTCTGAGCAAAAAGCCGAAATGTTGATTCACAAATTGACAGGCCAATCTTTAAACAAATGTGTTTCTTGGGGGGAAAAATGCAACGTTGTTCAAGCTGAGCATTTTTCTTGTGCCTGACAGAAACATTCCCGGGCTGATTAGAAAGAACTTCTTAGGGTTCTCTCACAGACACTCTGACTCCACTTTTTAACAAGCATGCAAAGAAAACAACATAAAGATAACAAAACATCGGGTACCATCTATGGGATCTATTTGTGCTTTTTTGTTTTAATTTAACACTTACTCTCATTGGCTTCCCCCCCCCCTTTCTTTTTTTTGTCACATGCACAGCAGGACTACTTCAACGGCTTCATGGTAGTCACTGCCTTAGACATTAAATTACATCATGCCGTTAAACCTGTTCCATATTAAGTCCCGGCGTTCAGTGACAACACTACACAACCATTCAGTCAATCAAAATTGTTTCAGTGAATGGTGGGTCTTTTTCTTTTTTTCTTTTAGCAAAACTTGGTGAACGATACAGTGGTTCCATGATGTTAAAATGAAGCTGTGTGTGCACACAATTGTTTTTAGCTCAGATGGTATACCACGTAAATTACTTGGACGTGCTCCGTCAGTAGTTATGAACAGAAAGTTGTGTTTCCTAGAAAGATGTTTATTTTAATGCAACTCTCCATTTTTATTTTGTTTGCCAGACAGAATTTCTTGAAACGATGGGTGGCCATATAAATTGAATTAGGTAAATAAATAAATAAGATGCCTAGTAGCACATGGAAGGGTTTGAAGGAACTTATTCAAGATAACAAAAACAATTAGAGCTAGCTCGGAAATGTCCCAAGGGTGTTTTTTCAAGAGGCAACTGGACTTTCTGGTTTTTCTTTGAAGCCGTTTCACTTCTTATCCAAGAAGCTTCTTCAGCTCTTCACTGTAAGTAGTCCTCCACTTACAACAGTTTGTTCCGTGACTGTTCAAAGTTACAGCAGCACTGAAAAAAGTGACTTATGATTGTTTTTCACATTTACAATTTTACATTTCCAGCATCCCATGGTCATGTGATTAAAATTCAGATGCTTGGCAACCGGTTCATATTTATGACAGTTCCAGTGTCCCAGAGTCATGTGATCACTTTTGCGACCTTCTGACAAGCAAAGACAACAGGGAAGCCAGACTCACTTAACAACAGTGTTACTAACTTAATAACTGTGTGATTCGCTTAACAACTGTGGCAAGAAAGTACATTAAATGTGACAAATTCACTTAACAACTGTCTCACTTACCAACAGAAATTTTGGGCTCAATTGTGGTCATAAGTCGAGGACTAGTTGTACTTGCCTCACAACTTTTAATCACAATACTTCTGTTATATCAAACAATAAATTACTTTTCTGCTTGCTTTAAAAACAGAATAAATATATTCAGATCAGATAGTTCAATAACTACATTCACATCAGCTAGTGGCAAAAAATGTTCTTCAGATAAAACATCAGTATACTTCACAAAGTTTTTCTTTAATATTTTGACTTGTCTAAGATGTTTGTTATGTTTGCGTTTCAAAGAAGATTTATCAACCATTTATTTGAATATTGAAAAGGTTGCCAGTTAGTTTTAAAGGAAAAAAAATGAATAAAAAACAAAACATCTTGTAACATTTTCAGTGCAACTTCTTCTGCAAAAGTAAACTATTATTGATTGTTGTGAGTCATGTATAGTCGTTGAGAGTCTGGAGACCTAGAAGTTTAATAAATTATTATTATTGTTATTAATATTATTTGGTACATTTTGGAGAAATGTATGTAAACTCTCATATGCAGCTTAGAAAAATTAAAAAGACAAACAGAGAAAGTTCTGTGATTCAAACTTCCTAAATAGCAATAGCGGGTACAACTGCTAGGCCTAGGGTCAAATTGGCTGAAGAGAAGTGCCAGGAGAGCCATTGATTTATCACTACTTGTGTGTTCTGCCTAGTTCCCTCATCTGGCACTGAACAATAAAACAATGCACTTCTTTAGACACAGGGAAAAAATTACATATTGACATAAATAGGTTAAATGATGTGTAGATAACCACACCCTTTTTCTAAGGAGGAACTATTTTTTCATGATAGGGAAAAGGGAAAATGTTAAATCTATAGGAATTTGTGCTAGGACACTTTGTATACGAACATTTGGTGCTAAAATTATTGTGGGAATTGAATTACAAAAAGGGAATGACATAGCTTTTTATTTAGAGGCAATATATGTTCAAATGCAATTTATTAAAATTATCACTGAAGTACATTTAACCTAGATAAAGTTACAGATTTACCCTTTATATCTACCCAGATATAATATATTCTTCTACCTAAATTATAAAATGTTTCAAAACGACTCTGTCCTATAACGTATTTTATACTAATTATCCCCATGACATTTTTCAGATTGTAGGATACATGCACACAGATCTAAACTAATAAAATAACAGAGTTGGTGAATTCAACCACAATCAAATGGTTGTGGCAGAAAGAAAAAAAGATAATGTCTGAAACTAAAAAAAACCCAAAAAAACAAAACAAAAATATCCGAAATAAACATTAATGCAAGTTATCTGAATTAAGAAACTTCAGGTGAAGACAACAATATCTCAAATGAAATGTAGGCTTTAGAGAAATCAAAATCTTTGTAGCAGATCAAAATTAATTCAACATAAAATTAATTAATTAAACATAAAAATCCCTTAATTCTATGGAGTACAAATGAAGATGAGTAAGCTTGTCAGATGGATGCTACTGGATGCTAGTGATGGATATCACTATATATATCACAGCCATAATGACTTTTTAGAGCTATAATTATTTCAGACTATCTGTTAGCAAAAAAATATTTGCTTCTTCAGTATATGGGTTAAAGCAGTAGTACCCAACCTTTTGGGCACCAGGGAACAGTTCCATAGGGAAATAAATTTCCATGGACCAGGAGGATGTGGTTTCACATGCTACCTAGATCTCACGCACGCACAACTGAAGCTTTGCTCACTTGTGCTGCCCAGTTCTTAATGGACTGTGGACTGGTACTGGTTCACAGATGGAGGTTGGGGACCCCTCGGTTAAAGTAAAAATAGCACAATGCATGGGTTAAAGTAAACAAGAATTATTTATAAACTATTCTTAGTTAGCTTTTTAGTAATTCACCATTCAAATATTTGAAAACAACTTGAAAACAAATAAGCATCTGTATATTCATTTATATACAATGCATCTCTGCACAATGCATTTTAAAAGACAATCGAGTAATTACAGAGAAGAGATCAGAGCAGCAAATAGCAAATTCCAAAACTCTTCCGCTTCTTGGAAGAGAAGCGAAATGTCTTCAAAGAAAAAACGAAGTAGACAGGAATGAATGAAGTCATAAGCCAATGATACCAATATCATAGAAATAAAATTATTATTATTATTATTATTATTATTATTATTATTATTATTATTATTATTATTATTATTATTATTATTATTCCAATTATGGTACCAGGTAAATCTGCAAACTGCATCAACAAAAATCAGAATTTTCATTATCTAGAATAGTAACACTGTGTACATATAGTAACACTGTGTACATATTATGTATAAATGGATTGTTTGCATAGCAATGTTTTAAAATTATGAAATACACCACAAACTAACCATTGGTGGGGTAGCAACGAGGGCTATAAAAAGATATTCAGGTGCTGTGATGTTTCTATATTTACAGAATGTGCAGGCAGTGGTTTTCTTCATGACATTCTATGGATGAAAAAGTTGGACTCTAAAAAGCAGGATAGAAAGACCATTGATACCTTTGAACTTTGATGTAGAAAAGATTTCTGAAAATATTCTGGATAGCCAAGAAAATAAACAAATGGTTCATAAGACAAACCAATCCAGAGTTATTACTAGAGGCCCAACAATCAGCCTCAAATTATTACATTACATGCAGGCCTTGTTCTCTAGAGAAGATTATAATGCTGGGAAAGGTAGAAGTAAAGAGAAGAAGAGGACAATCAGCAGCAAGGTGAATGGTCTTCATTATAGCAGGGATGCATTCCTGATAGACCTGAAGGACTGGTTTGGGGAACAGATATTCCTGGAGAATGGATATCTATATCAGCACTAAGAGTCAACACTGACTTGATGCACATAATAAACCAATCTATCAATGTTAATCTAGGTCACTAAAAAAGTAATGCAGGTAGCCCTTGACATACAACTACAATTGAGCCCAAAATTTCTGTTACTAAGTGAAACATTTGTTAAATGAGTTTTGCCCCATTTTATGACCTTTCTTGCCACAGTTGTTAAGTGAGTCACTGCAGTTCTTAAGTTAGTCACAGCTGTTAAGTGAATCTGGCTTCCCCATTGACTTTGTTGTCAGAAGGTCGCAGAAGCTGATCACATGACCCCAAGGCACTGCAACCGTCTTAAATATGAGTCAGTTATCAAGCATCTGAATTTTGGTCATGGGTCATGGGGATGCTGCAATGGTCGAAAGTGTGAAAAACGGTCATAAGACACTTTTGTCTGTGGCATTGTAACTTTGAAAGATCACTAAATGAATTGTCATAAGTCAAGGATTACCTGTAGTGTTTAAATTACAAACCTGCATGACATTTCAATTTTGGCTACTAGTTATATGCTTGCACAACCATAAATTTGCACAGAAATTATTTTCAGAAATAAATAGGTTTCCCAGAAATCCTAATGCAAAAACATGGCAAAAGGAAATGTAGTATTTAATGTTGTTTTGTAGCAGAACAGTACTATTTTTTTAGGATCTCACTTAGTATCTTATCAAAGAAGACAAGAATTGTTTAAATAGGAAAAGGCCAAAACTAGCATGAATATTGCCAACTCCTGCAAATTTGAAAATAATCTAAATGAAAATATTTTTTCTTATACAGCGAGAGTAAGTTAAAAAAAACTTTAAGAAACTACTGTAAAATTATTATTCTAGCAAGCACAGAACATTGGTTTCCAAATAACAGAATATAATTAAAAATTAGATTTCTCTGGCCAATTATAAGCTAAGTAAAGCTACAGGTGTTGGTAAACCAGAATGCATTTTAAGATACTAAAGGATTTAAAAACCAAGATAAACCTACTAATAATTAATTAAAATATCAAACATTTGAATTCTCATAATATTTTCCTTAAATTTCCATTGAGAAAGAACAGTCATAATATCTGGTCTCTGATAATGAAAATACATAATGATTTCCGATATGTACATTAACTTGGATAAATATGTGGTAAATATGAAAGTGGCAGGGGAAAAAAATCCAAAACAAAAATATTGCATGTTAATGAAAAGAGTCATCACCAAAACATATTTCTTTGTTTTGTGTGTCACATTTATCTTTCAGGTTTAGCATTATGCAAGAAAAAAGCCATTATCCTTGAAAAAAGCCAAATCAACCATCCAGCATAAAGCATCAGGATAGGGACTAGGAACATTTTTAAAAGCTGAGTGTACCCCATAGTCTTCCAAACATTATTTTGGTTTCATAGCATGACATTAAATGTAATGTAATGAACACAGAAAGATTTGAAATTACAGTATGCATTTGACAGAGGTATCTATAAACAGAATGTGCAATAGGAATGTAAAGTACATATAATATAGGAGTGTCAAACTCGATTTCATTGAGGGCCGCATGAGGGTTATGTTTGACATTGGAGGGTCAGGGGGTGGCTGGGGTGTGTGTGGTCATGGTGGGCATTTGACACAAGCTCAAGATGCGTTTTTCCCCTTCTCTTCTTTCTTTCCACACTAGTCCCCGGCCTCCAGAAGCACTCTGCCAGCCAAAAATGGGCTGCACACAGCCTCCCTGCAGCCTACTTTGGCTGGTAGAGGCACTGCGGGCCAGTCCTTTGATATTTCCAGGCTGGCCCCATGGACCAGATTTAAGCACCCTGTGGCTGGATCTGGCTCTTGGGCCTTGCGTTTGACACCCCTGATATAATACATTGCCCTTTTTCTATGCAATTACAAGTCAACATTTTAACACAGAAAGGACTAACTTAGAACAAGGCTGTAGGAGAAAACCAGGCTGAACCCAAGGGAGGGATCAAACAGGTCATCAGTCTCAAGTCCCTTTGTCCCCACAAGAGAACTAAATCCAGCCCACCTTGAATTCCATTGAGTCTTATTTATCGCCAATTTGCTTTGTCTGTTAGTAGATCAGATTCTTGTAGAGAGCTTAAGCTTGCAATAAATCTTTATATTCATTTGAACTGCCTGGATTTCCTGATTTGCCCATGATTGACAAAGGCTTTGTTTTGTTTTGTAATATGTGCCCAGATGTAGTATGCGTGATAAGATTACAGAAGAATCTCTATAATCAGTGTAATCATAGATTATACACAAATGCAATATGGAGTAGTAAGAATCCCAAATAAGATACCATTTTAGATTGTTTGGCCATGGCATTTCCTATTTCAGTCATTGTTCCGTAAGTAGAAGCATTTTATAATTTTGGTTGATCCAAAAAAATTAAAAAAAAAACCTAAGAGGAATAGGACCACTTAGTTTTTGGATAGAAGAACACCCAAAAATCTCAGGAATATACATTCTCATTTAACAACCATTCAAAGTTCTGATGGACAGGTTCAGGGCTACTTGCAACCTGGATTTGAACTTGTGATGGCTGCACCCAGTCACATAATTATATTTTGGGAGCTCGGTAATTGGACATTTACAACCATTTACAGGTCTTGTGATCATGTGACCATAATTTACATGTTTTGATGGAAACCATCAGTTTCTGGCAAAAAAAAAAAAAAAAGCTCATTGTGGACAATGGATTCACCTGCAATGACCCCTGCAAAAAGGTCATAAAAGCAGATGTGCAGTCACAGATGACCTGCTTAACAACTAGAGCAACTTACACCTGTAATTACAGAATCAATTACAACTGTAAATCAAGAACAACCCATAGATTAATCCAGAAATTTAAATAAAAATCATAGAAAAAGGCAATAGGAAATCTCTTCCTTACTGTTGCCATGTAACATGGTCAGGAGTTTAGTTCAACCCAAGAAAGTTTTTAGTTATTTTTCCATTTTAGGCATCAACCATTAGAGTTGTTATCCAGTGAGAATGAATAACAGAAATAATGCAAATGCAGCTAATACTAAAATATATGAGAATATTATTTCTTAGGTAATATTTAGAAAATATTTTAAAAGCAAGGGTATAAATTAGCTTGGTGAATGTCAGTATTTCACCTGAATGGTTATTTTAAAAAAAATCTATATACCTGAAAGGTATATCTTAGGTAGTTTTGCCAATTCTCCTGTTTCACTGCAATTGAGGAAGTTGAAAATTATGCAAAGAAATATAAAAAATATTGCTACCTATAATAGGAGGGTTCAGAAAGAAAGACATTATGAATTTTAGAATTCACATTTTAAAATAACTCTCACACAAAAATAGAAACCTGTTTAAAAAAAAATCACTTGCACGGTTTCTTTTCTTTATCATAGCTAACAGAGCAGGCAAGATAGCGGTCTGTAATTTCCCCCCCCCCTAAAATAAAATGCATTTAAAAGTACAATGTGCAAAAGGGCAAGGGCTCAACTGAGCTGGGAGGATGGAAGGCTGGAGGTTTCAAACCTTCTCTCTCAAAAGCCCGCTAACCAGTGGTGAAATCCAATTTTTTTTTACTACTGGTTCTGTGGGCATGGCCTGGTGGGCATGGTGTGGCTTGGTGGGCGTGGCAGGGGAAGGATACTGCAAAATCTCTATTCCCTCCCCACTCCTCGGGGAAGGATATTACAAAATCTCCATTCCCACCTCACTCTGGGGCCAGCCAGAGATAGTATTTGCTGGTTCTCCGAACTACTCAAAATTTCCCCTACTGTTTTTTTTTTAATTTGATTTATATGCCGCCCTTCTCCGAAGACTTAATGCAGCTTACAATGCGTTAAGCAATAGCCTTCATACTTTTATATTTTATACAAAGTCAGTTTATTGCCCCCACAATCTGGGTCCTCATTTTACCTACCTTAGAAAGGATGGAAGGCTGAGTCAACCTTGAGCCTGGTGAGATTTGAACTTGCAGTAATTGCAGGCAGCTGATGTTAATAACAGTGCTTTAATCTGCTGTGCTACCAGGGCTCTCCGAACTGCGCAAAATTTCCACTACCGGTTCTCCAGAACCTGTCAGAACCTGCTGGATTTCACACCTGCCCCTAACTCTTTTCACCCTGACCTAACCTGTTGCAATACAGCTGCTTGGTTTTTACTGCTGCCATCACCTATCAATGTGTCACACTTGGCATTTTTCCCCAGCCCCATTATTTAAAAGAAATTGGCTTCCTTCTCTAATGCAACTTCCTTGTATCACAGAGTTGTGTAACAAAATAATTCAGCCCATTACCCACCCACCCCATTCCCCAATTTAGGAGAGAAATCAATCACACAACCTAAAATATATGATACACTACATGAAATTCAATTTACAACAATGCATGCAATGCCATCCACTATAATCAATGAGCTCAGGTGGGAATTTTATTTATAAATTAGTTTTCAACTCTCAAGAAGTTAATGCAAACAAAATAAAACTTCTTAGACACAATCTGACATTAGACATAATGCCTTTCTTGTACAAACTGGTAAGAACAAGAGGCAGTAAAATTGAAGTAGCATACAGACAAATAAAAATTCTCCTTACTGTAGGTAAACCTGGTTACTTATTTTTTCCTAAATAGAATTCTCCTGAAGCAAAAAAAAAACAAAAAACCTCTGATACACCCCACTAGTTTTCCCAGCTCAGGTACAATAACTTCTTCTGTTCCCTGGAGTTCTGCCTCTAGTCTTTTAAAGCTTTATCCTATCCTGGAGAGAGAGTGATTGGGTGATCTGGCAAAAACATCTCTGCCTACTAAGTGACAAACAACATCTTTTCCGGTTGGACTGAAATTCAGACACTGGGTGGCTGTCAGTGAATGCAGATGGACGTCTGCATCCTGTACATACACTCACAACAAAACTGAACCTTCATCCTGACAACTCCCCACCATACTCCACTGAAAGACCAGGAAAATGAAATTTCAGTACTAAGAGATCCTTTTTAGAGCTGTAATAGTCACATTCAACTCTAGAATGCTAGAACAGTTCTCTGAACAATATTTTCTAAAGCTGCATGAGATTGTGCCCATGTATTCACAAGAATAATGTACACAGATATGCAGTTTATTGTCCTGGGAATCCAGAAAAAGATGAATTAGGGATCTATCAAGCTACTGCATATATGCAGGTAGTGCTTTAAAACTTGCATGGGTTGATTTATATAGTACCGGTAGCTTCATTTTCTATCTATTTTGTTCACATACATAAGTCTGCTTACAAGACAAAAATGTAAGTCTGCTTCCAAGAATATTCATCCACCTGTACTGAAAGGGCCTTCTTTTGCCTACCTCTATTGTTGTCCATTGAACAGAACAATAGCTTTCAATCTCAACAGCATGGAAACTAGCAAAATATCTGTAAATCTTCCTTGGTGTTCATCACTATTCAATCCTAGCTGTCTTAAGGTTGATTTATTGAACCAAGTAAGACCTATATACAATATACTTCTAAATAAAGAACTCTGGTTCTATTTGTTAAGATAGTCTACCTTAATACATAGATCTAGCTTAACCAACCTCTTGCAGCAGTGTTTCTTAAAGTGTTTGCTGAGGACACCTGAGATGGCTCAAGACTCTCTCAAGGGTCAGTGAAATCAAAATTATTTGCCAGAAGATTGAAGATATTTGCAAAAGAATTAAACAATGTCACTCCTCTCACATTTATTTTTTATTTGTTAAAATAAATTGGATTTTTATGAACAATATTTATGTTAATATCTAATGGGTTTAATATTGTTATATTTACATTCAATAATAATTGTTCTATAAATGGATCCATTTTAATTTTTAGCACAGTAGATATTGATAAATATAGCACCCACACCCACAAACACACACACAAAAGCTCTTTTGGGGGCCTCCATCTTTTTCAAAAAGTGGGAAGCAGTCCTGAAAGAAAAAAGCTTAAGAAACACTGCTCGGGATTTTATTTACTTATTTTGTTTGTTTTATTTACTTTTAGAGCCTTGGTGGCACAGCAGACTAAACTGCTGTTAAGTAGCACCAGCTGCCTGCCATTACTGCAAGTTCAAATCTCACCAGGCTCAAGGTTGACTCAGCCTTCCATCCTTTCGAGGTAGGTAAAATGAGGACCCGGATTGTGGGGGCAATAAGCTGACTTTGTATAAAAAAGAACACCGCTTAGGAGGGACTGAAAGCCCTACTAAGCAGGTATATACAAAAGTATGAAGGCTATTGCTTAACGCATTGTAAGCCGCCCTGAGTCTCCGGAGAAGGGCGGCATATAAATTGAACCAATAAATAAATAAATAAATAAATAAATAAATAAATAAATAAATAAATAAATAAATATAATTGTGTACCTTTCTAATTTCTTTATAATCTGCTTTCAGCCTTTCTTAAATAAACTTTTCCTTGTAATTTGATTTGTTGGGTTACTTGGTTATTTCTGCACTTTTATATTGCTAATGGTTGCATTGAGTTATAGAGCAAGAGATCACTCACTGATGGGATCAAATTCACCAGCTTCCTATCTCTGATAAGACTAAAGGGTAGTGACAAATACAGGGAGTAGAAAAAAAGAAAGTATAGATTGCCAATGAGTTGACTTACACAAAAATGGCTGTTTTGTTTTCTATAACTGAGTTCACATAGTCCAAAATACTTCCAGGTGATGCAGCCTACACCTTCATTGAAGATACAATAAGCCATGGGATATGACATGTGACCTAGAATGTGACTAGATACAGCTGCAAATTCCTGGTGACAATTCCCCTGAGCACGGGAGTGAGAAAATGTGTCACTGCAATTGCATTGCAACTGTATTGAGATTGCCCCAGGTCATCTATTACATCTTCCATGTGACTACAAGCACGTGGTTAAGGACAGGCCAAGCTGCATTAAATGCAAGTCTTTTGGACCATACATCGATCCAGATGATTAAGAAGAAAATGTTATATCCAGTTCACATACTAAACTCCTTCACCTAAGATAATAATACAAAATAAAATACATACAATTTTTTTTTAAATGTGCAAAAGAAACAAGTGGATTATTTTACCATTCATATTAAAAACAAGGCACCGGGAAACATACTGTTTGTCAAAAAAATATATATCATCATGCCTGCACATGCAACAAAACAGACTGTTGTTCCTGTTAAACATAACATACATACATGTATTTCCAATTCTAGCAAATATATATCAGGCAGATATATTCCAAATATTCTGATTACTACAGTAATGGCAAAATGCCTTTGGTTTATCATCCATTGGACTCACTGCATAATTAAAATTAAAGGAATATTTCAGTTAACACGCATACTGTCAACATAATAAGCTATAAATCACCAAAGAAGTTTCAAGACTTTTTAATATACATAGTCCTTTTTTAGGATTTGAAAACTAACACTAATTCCAAGTATAGTTCCAGTGTAACCAGAGGGTTTACTTCTCTTGGAAAAGAAATGAAAATCTGATTATATAGAACACAATATAAGTTAATGGAATATTACACCAGCTAAAATTGCTATTGACATTTGCATATTCAGGACTAAATAACCAGGCCTCTATGGCAGAAAACATGGATCTTATACATGAGGTTCTAAGACCAAACAAGGATTCCGGGAATACCGGAAAAAGCATCTTCTGAATCACTGGACAGAAACTGCCAGCCAAAACAAGCAATATCACATTTCAAAACAAACCACATTTTTTTATTAAAAGGTTATATTTTAATATAATATATTTACATATTAAATATTTTAACTTTTTATAAAATATTAAAACTTGATTATCTTTTAATGTAAATCAGGTGTATGTTTTTGGAACTACAAATAAAGCTTTTTCTTAAATAATCACAAGGTTGGTTGTTAAGTTAATAGTACATAAGCAGGATAGTTACTTTCTATTCTGAGTCAATGCCTCTACTAAATAAATTGAATTAAAGGAGGTTTTTTTAATGTAAATCAAGAACCAATCTTATTATTTTTCATAAACAATATTTAGACTTAGCCTATCACACACAGGCATTTCATTGTCATCAGATGAAAATAAACTGATCTAATCTTCCAAGTAACTTATCATACCTCTGATCTACCAGTCATGGACATTTAATTTTGCTTGCCACTTTGTTTTGTGAAGGTGGGACTGGGCCAAGGCACAGTGAAGCTGAAAGGAACAACACTGGAAAAAAGAACAGAAGACAAAATGGTCCAATACACAGCTTCCTATATTTCCATATTTAATCTTACAAAGTACCTCAGGTGTTGTTGAAAGAAAAATTATGCAAGATTTATACAATTAAAGGAAGGGATATTGACCTCACTATAAGACTTAGTGCAAATAAATACTCAATATGCACTATTCTATATGGAATAGTAGGAAATGTGATTTAAATAAGTGAAGTTGAGAATAAACGGAACACTTAGTGAATGATTCAACACCTAGCAGGGGATTCAGACAATGATATGTGATATTCCTCTTTGGGTTTTTTAAAAAGATGTTTAGAAATAAATGTATAAGGAATGCTTTAGTAATAGTAAAGGGATATTGATTAAGGACATGAATGTGTGTCTTTTATATGCAGGCGAAGCTGTGTGTTGTCTGTAAACCTGAATGATTTCCAGTGAATGTTAGACAGAATGTATAATGCAGCTAGGAGTAAGGATCTGAAAATAAATGCATAAAAAACCAGAGTAGTTGTGTCTGACAGGAAAAATGAAGTAGAATAGTAGGTAGATTAATTAGTATATTTAGGATGTTTTCTAAATATGAGAAAATGGATGTAGACATATTAAAGCATGCAAATGGAATTAAGTCTCTCATTCTGGGGAAGAGTATTTATCAAAAAAAAAAAAGGCTGATTCTTCCCACTTTGTTATAAAAGCACTAAATTTACACTCCTCTGCTCAGCCTAAAAATGTATAATTGTATTATAAATGCAATTTAAGGAATCCATACAGTTTAAGAGGCTGGAAAGAGCATTTGAAGTTTTAACTATACATCAGAAGAATTTTTCAGGAAGCCATAATTATGAGCTGGTAATATTATTTGACTACATAAGTACATAGCACGGTTAGAAACACTATCATCATCATTTCATAGCTGATATATATGAGGCAGGGAAACCTGATTTTGGTTACATATAATCATTTTCTGAAGTCTTTGATTAAGAGTTCAAACCTGAACTTTTTAATGCAATATCGCCTGAAATATCGCCAGAGCCCTGGTGGCGCAGCAGACTAAAGCACTGTTATTAACATCAGCTGCCTGCAATTACTGCAAGTTCAAATCTCACCAGGCTCAAGGTTGACTCAGCCTTCCATCCTTTCTAAGGTAGGTAAAATGAGGACCCAGATTGTGGGGGCAATAAACTGACTTTGTATAAAATATACAAAAGTATGAAGGCTATTGCTTAACGCATTGTAAGCCGCCCTGAGTCTCCGGAGAAGAGCGGCATATAAATCAAATCCAAAAAAAAAAAAAAAAAATTCTAGGCAGAGATTGTAAAGAGAAATTTTATTCTCCTGTTTGGGATTAGAATATAGAATAACAGAGTTGGAAGGGACTTTGTAGGTCTTCTAGTCCAACCCCCTACTCAGGCAGGAAACCCTATACCAGGGGTGTCAAACTGGCAGCCCATGAGCCAGATGTGTCACGAGCTGGCCACACTCACCCCAGTTCCACAAAGGGAAAAATACGTCACGTGATGGCAACGTGATGCTGTGAGTTTGACACCTGTGCCCTTTATCATTTCAGACAAATGGTCATCCAATCTCTTCTTAAAAACTTCCAGTGTTAGAGCATTCGCAACTTTTGGAAGCAAGTTGTTCCACTGATTAATTGTTCTAACTGTAAGGAAATTTCTTTCTAGTTCTAGGTTGTTTTAGATTTCGAGAGTAATCTAGTAAAATGTAATGTAGATTGCTAGATTACTTTTTAGTAATCTTATTAATACAGTCAAAAGTAAAGTATATAAACAGGGAAGGGAATACACATACACATAGGCTGACTCATCAATGTACATTAATATAGTGAAGAATTTGATTAAAATATCTATAATTCAACACCACCACCACCCCAAAAAAACAAAGCTTCATATATATATCTTCAGTCTAATTGGCTTGGATGGTAACTTCCTCTTAGCCTTTTAAGTATTAAGAATGCCTTGCCTATAAACAGAACCTGTTCAGATACAGTTTAATTTTTTTGCCACTTAACTTCAATGCCCCAAAGATGGCAACCAAAGGAGTCCTGTCCTCAAATCTCCCATGCATCTTTTTATATAAACTAATATGATCTGCAGCAGTGGTTCTCAACCTGTGGGTCGCGACCATCGGAAAACACATATTTTCAATGGTCTTAGGAATAATTTTATGGTTGGGGGCCACCACAACATGAGGAACTGTATTAAATGTCGCGGCATTAGGAAGGTTGAGAACCACTGATCTACAGCTTATTTTAGGATCCAGGACAGGTGTAAACAACTTGTAAAACACACACAGTTTGTGTTCTTGAAAAGGGTAAGAAATACTCACCTTCCAATTTTAAGGTACACATGCTAGAGTATGTACCTTTAAGAAATGTATTTTGTACATTCAGTATTTGAGTTGGAGCATAACACTGCATTTTTCTTCTACTTGGATATAATTTTAAAAGAAAATATATCTTAACCCCTATTTATTTTTAAATGATGGTAAAATATTTAATATGCCCAAAATGTAAGATATGAAGTAACAAACACACCTGTCAACTCATATCATCAAACAACACTTATTGTGCAGCCATAGTTATTTTTAGTTCCCACTCGCTGAGAATCCTAGACAAGATTTTCAATTATTATTTCATGCACAGATAGCCTCATTCAGGTCTTCTGTCTCACTGGAAAGGGTACAGAACAGGTTTCTTAGGATCTTATTCCAAGTCCCATGCTGTGTCTCAAATGTGATTCTACATTGCCGTGTGACACAGTTTTTAGAATTGCAATATTGCAGGCTGAATCTGCTCATAGTCAGGTGTTCGATCCAGACCGTATCAACCTTCCATCCTTCCAAGATCAGTAAACTGAGGACCCAGATTGTTGGGGGGCAATTTACTGATTCTGTAACCCTAAATGCTATTGCTATTACTAAGTGCTATTGCTACATTTTTCTGCCAACCTAGCAGTTTGAAACCACGTAAAAAATGCAAGTAGAAAAATAGTGACCACCTTTGGTGGGAGGGTAACAGCGTTCTGTGTGCCTTTGGCATTTAGTCATGCCAGCCACATGACCACAGAGACGTCTTTAGATAGCGCTGGCTCTTCGGCTTTGAAACGGAGATGCACCGCCCCCTAGAGTCCAGAACGACTAGCACATATGTGCAAGGGGAACCTTTACCTTTACCTTATGCTACATTATAAAGGTGGCATTTATACCTTGTAAGACTGGATTTAGTGTCTGGAAACATATTTTCCCATAATGGACTAAACTACTCTTCTTCCTGGCCAGTCTAATTCCTCAGGTCCCTCCCAATAAATTCATTTCTTCTTAGGAGATAAGGAGATTTATGAAAAACTGGAACTTTTTTTTTTTTTGGCCTTAACCTAAGGGTGCATGTTGGGACAAGAACATACAGCAGAGACAATTAAGCAATGTTTCAAGGATATCGATATTTAAACAGACTTGATGTCTGTCCACAAAGACTAATTAGAACCCCTTGCACTCCTTACACACCTGCTAGATATTTAAACTAAAGCCGTGTTTTAAAATTTGGGAGATTCCCTAAACTTTATCATGGTTTAATGGGCTTCTTTCAGCATTTTTAGACTGGAGATATAAAGGGATTCCATTAAATCCAGACACTGCTCATATGGTGAAGGAGTCATAAACATCTCCAAATATGTTTGACTGTATTGTCCATTTTATGCCAACACTCTCCATGAGTTGCTAATTCCACACCTAATTAAATATCCTGGCCAATCTGATCGGTTCTGTTTAAATCTCTTACTCTCAAATTAAAATGACTCAATTTCCTAATGTGTTGGCGAATTCTGTCATCTAATATGTAAGATGCACAGCAGTTTGACTGAAAAATCTGTTACTTAACTAGTTAATCCATGTCAATTTTATGTCTCCAAGTGTTTTATAGACTGGTCATTGGCTGCAATAAAGATTTGATACTGATATTCTTGAATATAGCCCCCAATTACATAATGCTGTACTTGCTAGTTGTACTTGTACTCCAAATATAAAATGGTATTAATGTCTCTAATTATCTAGAACCAAAACTGTAGATGACTCATCCATGTAGAGATTACATATTCTCACACACATACAATAAATAATAAATAATATCAATACAATAATAAACTAATATAAAGGCTCTGGAAGTGGCAAGCAGTAGAATGTAAGTAAAATAATTATTCAAAAGAAATGATATTTAAAATACTGTATAATCTCAAATCAGTGATATCAGTTGTAGGTAGTTAGCAAGGAAATTAGCTGGAAAACTAACAATTATTTTGGAACAGCAGTGAGAAAATTCAAAGATCTCAAACAACTGGGGAAAGGTAATGGATAAATTGCATTATAAGGAAGGATTAAAAGAGATTAAATCCGTATAACTTGGATAAGTGTCAAACAAAGCATGAATATGAAAAATACTCCAAAGGAAAACCAGTAAAAAAATAATAATTATGCAGATGATATAAGGATGGAGAAAAAAAATAAAGATTGCAAAATGCATGGGAAGTTTCCATGATGATGCCAAACTATTTGATACATTTTATTGGCCAACATAATTAAAATTAAACTGCAATATAAAAAATATATCATATAAGAAAGACCATCAGATTAGACAGTCAGAATATGAAAATACAGAACTGTAAAAACATGAGATGCAAAATGTACATGGGGTAACTTAAAGACATATGTAGGGGACTGTTTGAGTTATAGGTTTTCTAAGTAGCTTCCCAATATGCAAATAATAATGCGACCTGATAAGGAAGGTAATTTTTTACATAATCATTCCAAAACTACATAAGGAAAAAATACCGGTTATCATAAAAAAAAAAACACAGTGTGATATTACAGAAATCAGAGCAAAATAGGAATACATTAATAGCATGAAGATAAAGTACAGGTAATCCTCAACGTACGACCACAATTCAGTCCAAAATTTATGTCGTTAAGTGAGAAATTTGTTAAGTGAATTTCTCCCATTTTTTCTTGCCACATTTGTTAAATGAATCACTGCAGTTGTTAAATTAGTCACATGGTTGTTAAGTGAATCTGAGTTCTCCATTGACTTTGCTCATCAGAAGGTCCTGCAACCATCATAAATATGAGTCCGTTGCCAAGCATCTGAATTTTGATCCCCTGTCCATGGAGGTGCTGCAACAATCATAAGTGTGGAAAACGGCCATAAGTCACTATTTTCAGTGCTGTTGTAACTTTGAACAGTCACTAAATGAACTGCTGTAAATTGAGGGTCACCTGTATAGCTACTATGTTTTAGTTGTTATAAGTTGACGAAAAATATGTATAGATAACAAGTAATCCTGATTTGCAGAAATCAATTTAATAATTTCATTGCCATATTAGTTACTTGTAGTTTCTATGAAAGTTCACCAATAATTTGCCAAGTATCTGTTTCTCTCCATTGCAGGCCAATTTCATGAATCTGTTTTTAAATTCCTGTTCAATGATGCTAACCTAAAAATGACATCTGGTGGATAATATTAACATGGCAAGAACTAGTAAGTCTCAGACTATAAGCTTGATGACTGACTGGGTGATCTGAAATTTACTCCAGTTTGAATCCAACTGATATACCATAAGTAGCCATGATAGCATAACAAATTGAAAAGAAATTTGTAGCTTCAATGCATGCTTGGATTAAAGACTGTCCAAATTCAATATTATTATGAAAAACTGTTAAGAGGGAGAAAGCAAGGTAAGAGTTCAATACGGATAACTACTTAAATGCTATTGATTTAAATGAAACAGAAGTGCATTGGTGGATTACAGCTAAATATATGTTAATAAATAATAGGAGATTATGGCAAGCAAAATAGTTAGGAATTTAAGAAGTATTATGGCACAGATCAATAAACCAGGGTCTTCAAATGTCAAACTATATCAGATTCCCCCCAAACCTCTCCAAATAAAACACAAAACTATACACAGACTTGCAAAATTAATTAAAACATACGTGTATTTGATATATTTGATATATTTTCCTACCAAATAGGAAACATCAACCTTACAAAACTCCATTAAAAAAAGCCTATGAAAGGATTTGATCCATATTTCTTTTTAAAATATATCATAATTAAAATAAATAATTTTTAAAACTATTGAGATGACTTTCGGCCAGGCACACAGGGTGGTGGTGGTTGCGTGGAAAATAGAAGGAAGAGGAACAAGTATCAGGAATGTTTGCTACCTTGAATTATTTATAAAAATAGTAAAGATGGAATAAAAATAAATAAAAAATTCTCCCCAAACTCCTTTTTACAATTTTTCCAATCTAAAGGAGGACAGAAGTATGGAACATAGTTAATCACAACTATCTCTTTGTCTTTTCCTATAAACTCCCTCAAACATATTTTGCCTCTATAGAAAGAGATACGCTAATATCCTCTCAGCAGTCAGCAAGTCCCCTAAAACAAGACTTCAGATTTCACTGCCCCAAGCCTGCAGTTAAAGAAACCTACAATAGAGAGGTAAGTTCTATCTATAAAGAAATAGAATCTTATGTGTTCATAAGGACTGCAGACCATTCATTTGAAAATTTTGAAATAGAAAGGTAAACAGGCCATTATCACAAAATATGAAACATAAAAAATAATGCTTAGTTTCATGTATTAATTGAAGTATCTTACACTGATACAGTCACTTCTGGTTTAAGTGACAAGCATTACCAACACTCGGTTCTGATCTCTATCATATCTAAGATATTCAAAATTGCTGCTGTCACCACTTACTGTAGCTACACTAAGTAGCTACTACATTTCCATAGTGTTAAATTGAACCCTAACTCTACTGAAAGGGTAGAAAATGCAATTAAGTCTCTAAATTAATTTCATTTTAATAAAGTGATAACCTGGGGTTAAAACATATTTTTCATTTTTTTCTCGTTTTTCTCCTTTAATTTGTATTCTTATAAATTACTCAATATTATTATGAAAAACTGTTGGAGGGAAAAATCAAGGTAAGAGTGCAATATGAATAACTACTTAAATGCTATTGATTTAAATAAAACAGAAATTTCTTTTTCTTTTTTGGATTCTATTAATTTTTAATTTTAATTTTTTTCTATTAAGTTTAATTTTTTTAAAAGATTGCTTTTTTGATTGAATATATTAAGAACATTAAATAAAAAACAAAACCAAAATTAAGATTTTAAAATATATAGAATTCATTTCCAAATCGGCTTTAAAGTGCCTTAAATTTAATACTATTTAGATACTTCCCTTTTCATGGATCACTGCCTTGTTGTGGCGAAGGGGCTTGCGTAGCTCAATGAAGCTATGAGCTATACTGTGCAGGGCCACCCAAGATGGACAGGTCATAGCAGAGAGCTCTGACAAAACGTGATCCCCTGGAGAAGGAAATGGCAACCCACTCCAGTATTTTTGCCATGAAAACCTCATGGACAGTACCAAAAGGCAAAAAGATATGACACTGGAAGATGTGCCACTCAGGTTGGAAGGTGTCCAACTGGGGAAGAGCAGAGGGCTAGTACTAGTAGCGTCAGAAAGAATGAAGCGACTGGGTCAAAGCCAAAAGGACACTCAGCTGTGGATGTATCTGGTGGTGAAAGGAAAGTCTGATACTGTAAAGATTTTTTCTCCATAGGAATCTGGAATGTAAGATCCATGAATCAAGGCAAGCTGGATGTGATCAAACAAGAGATGACTAGACTGAACATCGACATCTTAGGAATCAGCGGACTAAAATGGATAGGAATCGGTGAATTTAATTCAGATGGTCATCAGGTATACTACTGTGGGCAAGAATCCCTCAGAAGAAATGTAGTAGCTTTCACAATCAATAAAAGAGTAGGAAAAGCTTTACTGGGATACAATCCCCAAAATGACAGAATGATTTCAGTTCGAATCCAAGGAAAACTATTCAGCATCACAGTAGTTCAAGTCTATGCTCCAACCACTGGTGCTGAAGTGGATGAAGTTGATTGGTTCTATGAAGCCCTACAACACCTTCCAGAATTAACACCAAAAAATGATGTCCTTATCATCATGGGGGACTGGAATGCTAAAATAGGAAGCCAAAAGATAACTGGAATATCAGGGAAGTTTGGCCTTGGAATACAAAATGAAGCAGGGCACAGACTGGTAGAATTTTGTCAAGAGAATACGATCATAGCAAACACTCTTTTCCAACAACCCAAGAGATGACTCTACACATGGACATCACCAGGTGGTCAACATAGAAATCAGATTGAGTATGTGCTCTGCAGCCAAAGATGGAGAACCTCTATACAATCAGTAAAAACAAGACCAGGAGCTGACTGTGGCTCAGATCATGAGCTTCTCGTTGCAAAATTTAGGCTTGAATTGAAGAAAGTAGGAAAAAGCACTAGGACACTCAGGTATGAACCAAATCATATCCCTGATGAATATACAAAAGTGAGCCTTGGTGGCGCACTGTTAAGTAACACCAGCTGCCTGCAGTTACTGCAAGTTCAAATCTCACCAGGCTCAAGGTTGACTCAGCCTTCCATCCTTTCGAGGTAGGTAAAATGAGGACCCAGTTTGTGGGGGCAATAAGCTGACTTTGTATAAAAAAGAACACCACTTGTGGGGGGGTGAAAGCCCTACTAAGCAGATATATACAAAAGTATGAAGGCTATTGCTTAACGCATTGTAAGCCGCCCTGAGTCTCTGGAAAAGGGCGGCTTATAAATCGAACCAATAAATAAATAAATCGAACCAATAAATACAGTAGAGGTGGCAAATAGATTTAAGGAATTAGATCTGATAGACAGTGCCTGAAGAACTATGGACAGAGGTTCACAACATTGTACAAGAAGTAGCAACGAAAACCATCCCAAAGAAAAAGAAATGCAAGGAAAAAAATGGCTGTCTGAGGAAGCTTTGCAAATAGCTGAGGAAAGAAGAGAAGCGAAAGGGAAGGGAGAAAGAGAAAGATACACCCAATTGAATACAGAATTCCAGAGAATAGCTAGAAGAGATAAGAATGGCTTCTTAAATGAACAATGCAAAGAAATAGAAGAAAACAATAGAATAGGAAGGACCAGAGATCTCTTCAAGAAAATTGGAAATATGAAGGGAACGTTTCATGCAAAGATGGGCATGATAAAGGACTAAAATGGCAGGGACCTAACAGAGGCAGAAGAGATTAAGAAGAGGTAGAAAAATTACACAGAAGAACTATACAAGAATGAATTTAACATCCCTGATAACCATGATGGGGTGGTCACTGACCTTGAGCCAGACATCCTGGAATGTGAAGTCAAATGGGCCTTAGGAAGTCTGAGCAACAACAAAGCTAGTGGAGGTGACAGTATTCCAGCTGAGCTATTCAAAATCTTGAAACATGATGCAGTAAAAATGCTACACTCAATTTGCCAACAAATTTGGAAAATTCAACAGTTTTCCAGGATTGGGAAAGATCAGTTTACATTCCAATTCCAAAGAAAGGCAATGCCAAAGAATGTTCAAACTACTGCACCATTGCACTCATTTCACATGCTAGTACTTATGCTCAAAATCCTACAAGCTAGGCTCCAGCAGTCTGTGGACCAAAAAGTACAGGCAGGATTTCGAAGAGGCAGAGGAACTAGAGATCAAATTGCCAATATACGCTGGATCATGGAGAAAGTTAGGGAGTTCCAGAAAAACATCTACTTCTGCTTAATTGACTATGCTAAAGCCTTTGACTGTGTGGATCATAACAAATTGTTACAAGTTCTTAAAGAGATGGGAGTAACAGACCATCTTATTTGTCTCTTGAGAAACCTATATGCGGGTCAAGAAGCAACAGTGAGAACTGGACACGGAATCACTGATTGGTTCAAAATTGGGAAAGGACTTTGCCAAGGCTGTATACTGTATACAGTACACTGTACACTGTCACCCTGCCTATTTAACTTATATGCAGAGCACATCATGAGAAAGGTGGGGGTAGATGAATCACAAGTTGGAATTAAGATTTCCTTGAGAAATATCAACAACCTCAGATATGCAGATGATACTCTAATGGCAGAAAGTGGAACTAAAGAGCCTCTTGATGCAGGAAAAGGAGGAGAGTGCAAAAGTTGGCTTGAAACTCAACATTAAGAAATCTAAGATCATGGCATCTGGCCATCAAATAAATGGGGAAGAAATGGGTTAGGGTTAGGGTTAGGGTTAGGGTTAGGGTTAGGGACAGATTTTATTTTCCTGGGCCCCAAAATCACTGCAAATGGGGACTACAACCAAGAAATTAAAAGACACTTGCTCTTGGGGAGGAAAGCTATGGCAAATCTAGCATACTAAAAAGCAGATACATCACTCTGCCAACAAAAGTGTGTATAGTCAAGGCTGTGGTTTTCCCATTTGCAATGTATGGCTGTGAAAGTTGGACCATAAGGAAGGCTGAGCACTAAAGAATTGAGGCCTTTGAACTATGGTGCTGAAGAAATCTCCTGCAAGTCCCTTGGACTGCAAGGCAATCAAAAGTGGTCAGTCCCAGAGGAGATTAACTCTGACTGCTTTTTAGAAGGCCAGATCCTGAAGATGAAACTTAAATATTTTGGCCACCTAATGAGAAGGAAGGACTCACTGGAGAAGAGCCTAATGCTGGGAACGACTGAGGGCAAAAGAAGAACTGGACGACAGAGAATGAGGTGGCTGGATGTAGTCACTGAAGCAGTTAGTGTGAGATTAAATGGACTCCGGGGGATGATAGAAGGACAAGAAGGCCTGGAGGAACATTGTCCATGGGCCATCATGGGTCAGATACCAACAAATCTTCACTCCACTGCTAAGAGGAACAGTCACTGAGTGGGAAATCACATGATTGCAACTATGCTGGTGGATAGACATAAGACTACTTTTGTTCACTTTCTAAACATTCCCTTTCATTTGGAATGCTCAAGTGCCTATTTACTATCTTTTATACATCAAAAAATAATGAACTCATCCTGCAGCTCAGGGCTAGGAATCACAGGTGCATTATGCAAACAGTTTATAATACTCTCTTGAAAATTCTTTCTCTCCAATCACTCTGCTCCTGCTAGGGGGTGGATGGGGAGGGGAAAGCAAGTGATTTTTGTAGGCAATCTCTCCTTTACCTGACCCTTTCCCCTGTCTCACAGAGTGAATAATTTAGAAAGGAAGAGGCAGCAAGAAAATAAGCCGTTTGCTATTCTACACATCAAAAACAATGCAATCACAACATAGCCCAGGGCTGACAGCTGTGGGCGCACTATGCAAAAAGCTACGCTCTTTAAATCCCTTTCTCTCTGTGTGGTGAAAGGGATTTTAAAAACAAGCAGTTTCTGTAGGCAATCATTTATTTGCTTGACCCTTCCCCACTGCCAGTACAATTGCGTTGTTTTCAATGTGTAAAGAGCAAAAGGCTCACTCTCTTATCCAAAACCCAAATCTTTCCTGCCAACTTTCACAGTAAGTTGCTATTACCAGCTATTATAGTTTTTGCCTACAGTTGTTTGCAAGGTGCCCATCCATGCTGAAGAACATGAAATAAATGTTCATTTTCTATAAATAGTAGTGTTCCATTTAGAGTTAGGTAAGAAGGTAGTTAAGAATGGGCCAAAGGAACAAGTAGACAAGAGTTTGATCCACCCATTCTGTCACCTCTTTTTCTTTCTTTAATTCTGTGATCCACTGTCTCTCTCTGCATTTATCTGTCTCCTAGGACAGATTGTTCTTGTTCGAAGTCTGAATTGATTGCTTATATGCAATGTATTTCTTAGTTTGTTTATTCTATTTATACTGCAGCTTTCTCAAGCAAAGGCTCTAGGCAGTTAATGAAATTAAAAACAAACAGTAAACAAATATTAAAAACATAAATTAATGCAAATATTAAAGTTAATTAACAATTAAAAGCTTGTTGAAAAAGATTTATTTGCAGCTTTTCTAAATGCCAGGAGATTAGAAACTGGATGCAACGGAGGGAGAATACATTCCATAAATTGGGAGTCAAAGTAGGAGAGAGATTGTCCATCCATAAAACAGAGAATTTCAAACTTGCCAGTGTACACATATCAGCGTACACATACAGTATGACTACACTCAGCTTTCTGATTCTTTTTCTCTGGACTTCAGAAGTCTATTTTTTAATTTCTAAAGACACTGTCTTCTTTATAATATTGGTTAAGTATATCTATCTCATATAGATTGGTATGGTAACAGCGACTGCTTTGCTAAAGTTTACTTGTTATGTTGGAAATACTGATCTAGAGATATGATGTTAGTCATTTAGTTTTCTTGGTCTGTCTTAGTCTGAAAAATGGCAGTTCAAAAAAAAAATGCAAGAATTGTAAATATTATCCAATTGGCCATGGCATAATGAATCTGAAATTCAAATGTCTTCTGATTATATCTGATTAGATTTTAGCTTCTTATCAAAGTAACTTTAAAGCTGAATGCTTGTATGTAATCCAATGTTATACATACACACATATGCACACACAAACACATATAATACATACCTGCATGCACAGACTCATATATCGTACAAATCATTATAAAAGGTAATTTTTGAAACAGTTCAGAAAAAAAGATCCAACTATATAATAGCTCATTGGGAAATGGTTAGAGATTTATGTGAACAAAGGATTAGTTATATCAAACTATTTTTCTTTCACTTGGGGAAACTCAAAAGCCTCATATTTTTTTAAAATTACTTATTATTTTTTAAAGAAGAAATCCAACAATCAGTTCAACTATTGATGCAGTTGTATTTACAGCTTTTCCTAACTCTGGCTTTGCTCTAATTTAGATAAATCCTTCAGGCAAAAATTGTGTCTTTTTCTTAGTACAATGTAGTGCCAAGTACTCTGTCATTCTTCAACAAACACTCCATAATATATTTTAACCTTGATCATACGAGCTGCAATTGTTCTCAATTTTGTGTTGGATAAACCAGGCAAAAGTATTATCTGGAATACTTTTCATATAAAATTATGAAAAAAGCGGTAATATGTAATTAGGAGTGGTCTCGTAATAATCTAGAAGAAAAACATGATCAAAACCAATCCATGTAGATTCTTATTTCCAGACATATCCTATATATTTTTTAGCCAAGAAGTTCAACTGAACATTCTTAATTAAAAATTACAATGCATCATTGTAAAGCATTTCAATTTGAACTTTTAAGTTAACCAATTTTACTAAATTATCAGAATTCCTTCAATCTTTTTACAAGTTGTCCTGCATGCACAATGAAGTCATTAAAAATTACCAAGGAAATCAAATGTGGTATCTATATAGTTGTTATAAAATATTCAGATTAACATTGGTATTGATGCCCTATAATTGATTAAAGTTGTGATTTATAAAGCATTCAAAAATAGCCATAGGTGGTCTACAATCCTAGTGCTAAAGTCCTTTGCCTTTGTGCGTGTTTGTGTGTGTCTATAATTAAGACAAGCCTGTTTGTACTACTGTATTCTTTCTTTTCATTTTCTTTCTCCTTCTTTCCAATCTCGGTATTGTTCAGTGTACCAGTAATGCTCTGATGCATTTCACTCTTGACTGGATACAGTGAGATTGCTAATCAGGATTACTTGATTCAGTCAACACTGATTTCAATAAAAAGACCAAAAAAAATTATCATAAATATAGAGGAAGTGCTGCTGGTAGTGACAGGTGATTAAAATCTCATTCAGTTGGAATCAGCCTGATTCATGGTAGCCAGATAGAGGAAGTCTTCATATCAGAGACAGATGATTATTATCCAAGTCACTTCTGATTGCACACGAACACACAAATTGGCTCAAAAGTAGATTCATGAACAACAAATCGTCACGTGGGGGCTTGACCTCTTTAAAATGAGGCTTTGTGTTATAACAGTTCAGAAATAAGAAGCTAGAGAGTAGAATAGTGTTAATTTACCAAATAAGAAAAAAAACTCCCAACCGATTCATACTAAACTTTCTTTAGACTTAGGAAGGGATAACAATGCTTTGCAATATTATGTCTACCTACTTTTTTTTTTAACTTTTTAAAAAGTTTTTTTTAAATCTCTGTATGTCAATCAGGAAAGTTTCTTCAATAGTCAACAGACACTGTAGTGTGGTTAAATGATACATATTGCTGAAAAAAATATATAAAGATTGATGTGTGGTTTATCTAAATTTAAAACATTTCCATAGGAAGTAAATATTATACTTCTGCCCAAAGAAACAGTTTTACCTCTACTTTATTTTTAATGATAAAGAATTGTGCTTAAACTTTTTCACTGAAAGAAATAGAACTTTGTCTACATTGTATCAATTTTACATAAGGTGTATCGTTATAGTTTTTAAAGATATCTGTTTGTATATATTTATTGTTTTTTCTTTTTAATTTATTGTTGTATGCTGCTCAGAGCAATGCTTTTATGATGGGCAGCTCTAGAAGTATGATAGATTTATGATGATAGATAGATAGATAGATAGATAGATAGATAGATAGATAGATAGATAGATAGGCAGGCAGGCAGGCAGGCAGGCAGGCAGACAAACTGACTCTTTGATAATTTAAGTATTTTTATCTTTTAAAAAATAATGGCCAAACGGTTGTTCTACAGTCACACCCAATACATAGGATGCTGGGAATAAATACAAGGGATGAAATATCATTTCAGAAGTAAAAATAATAATAATCAAGCATTCCTTTTGAATAGGCAGAAATTTTTCATTTAATGCATAAGTATTATGTTATTTAACCAGGAATGTAGCTATATTACGAGCCTTAAAGCTGGAAACTTAATTCCTTTTCTGAGGTCAAAAGGGAGACGTACAAATTTACAAAACAAAGTTGGACATTGGATTTTCTATTCTACCTTCTGACCAAGGCTAACTCATTCTGCTATTAGGGGAGTCTAAAGTGTCAGTTTCCAAGTGTTGGAAACTATGCATGTCATGTGCTCTTATGGACCTAAGAAATCCTAAATTCGGCTACTTCTTTAACAAATCTTGAATCCAGATAATCAAACTTGGGTAATCTAAGATAATTCAATATGAAATTTTGCAGTACGAGATGTTTTTAAAAGATTTAAAGCAAATTTCTCTTCTCCCGCCACCCCCACTTTCCACTTTGCTGATCTCAAGCAAGGCATAAGGAAACTCAGAACGTCTGATTATAATATGGTGCTGAGGAATGAAAGCACAAAGTTACCAATATAAAATAGAATTGTATTATTTGCTATGCTAATGTAATTACAATAAATATTATTATTTACAGTTATTCTTTAAGACATATGTATACATACACATGACAAATATATAGTTATATTTGAATATAATCTTGAAAGTTTATGTGTATAATATATATTGTGATAGATTGTGATAGACATCATATGTACTATGGGATCTTTGGTGATCTCTTAGCTTGGTGCTTTCTTCCAGATGTTTCATTACCAAACTAAGCAATATCATCAATGCAACTGATTGGTAATGGTAATGAAACATCTGCAAATTATACAGTTATACATTAGTATAAATCCTTCCATTCCCCACTATCCAATCAGAGCTGAAGAAGCTTCTTGGATGAGAAGCAAAACGTCTTCAAAGAAAACCAAGAAAGTCCAGTTGCCTCTTGAAAAAGCATTGCTGGGACAACTATGACCTGGATGACTGAGAATCTCCATAGACATATACCAAATGCTGCTGAAAAGAATTCTACTAACAGGAAAATATGTAGGACATTGGATGTTTATGGGACTACACAAAAAAGCATTAATAAAATCTTAAACCTTCACACATAGGAAATGGAAAAAGGGCCAGATTATAAAGAAAGTGTATAGCCCCATAGCTGTTCTGGTCCGCGAGCAGCTGCGGAGCTGGCAGCGGAGTCAGACAGTGAGGAGGCTGAGGAAGAACATGGGCCAGTCCTGGAGGCTGGGAAAGGCCCGGATGAGGGCTCTGCATCGGAGGCAGAGATGGGGCCAGGGCCATTTGGGAGTGGTGTGCGGACTCCGGAGCCTCCAGAGGCTGACAGCAGAGAGGCAGAGAAATAGGACAAGCCTGTTCCTAGTGCACACATGAGAAGAGCAGCTAAAGCAAAAAGGACAACTCGGGAGTAAGGCTAAGAGATGATTGGCCCCTCCCATAAGGTTTAAAAGACCAGCAATGGCTCTTGGGCTCTTTGTCAGAAAACAACGTTGATAGATTGGTTTCTTGTCTTGCTGCATTTATTTCTTGTCGGCGTCTTCTGCTTCTGAACTTTTGCCAAGAAAAGCCTTTGGCAGGTTGCCTAATTAGACCAAGGTTGGTGATAAGGCTGAAGAATTGTGTTATGAATTTGTTTTGATTTAGTTTGGACTACACTGAGAATGAGTTAATTCTCAGCTGTTCTAATAAAATCTGTTTGTTTCGAACTGTTTGCGTCTGATAATACCTACTTGGGCCTGGGTCACAACAATAGCACTGAACTACAAAGATAGTGTCAGGAAAGCAAAAATTCAGAATAAACTGAGATTAGGGAAAGATGATAAGAATAATAAAAAAGGATATTTTAGATATGTTAAAAATAAATGAAAATAAGTGGTATATCAGCTACTCAAAACAACAAAATGCTGACAGACTAAGAAAAGCAGAACTAATCAACTCCTATTTTGAGTCTGTTTTCTTTAACAAAAACATGTTCTACCAGGAAATTATGATGAGCTGGATGGAATTTTCAGGTTCCCTATTCCTCAGTATGATCTGTATGAATCTAGTCACAGGGAATGCTTATATTTCTTAATAACACAAAACTGGGTAAGATGCATAATAAACCGAAATAAAATTCAAAGACATTTTTATAGATTAGAGAAATGGGTTGAAAGTAAATAGCCTGAAAGTAAAGCATGATATATAATAGAGACAGTGGAATGTTCTACATTTATGAAAAGAGGAATCACATACACTAATATAGGACACATATTTTTTGTGATATATATCTTATAGTTGAGTGCATCTGAAACAAGCCAGCACTGTAAAAAAAATTGCAAAGAAGGCAAATACAGATTTACAGTAAACTCCATCAACAGAATTATAATTTCCAAAACAGAGAAGGTAAATATTCTACTTTATTTTGCTTAGCTCAGTCCCTCACTGACTACTGTGTTCTGTTCAGGATTTCACACCATATGAAACTTTCTGATACTCTAGAACAGAGTAAGAGAAGAGCAACAAGGATTATCAGTGAGCCACTAACATGCTAACCTGTGCTGAATGAAAACCGTTCATTCATCCCAAGATCACACCAAAGGAAAAAAGAAAGGTAAAGTCTAAATATTACCACTAAAAAGGAAAACACAGCTTTATTCCAGTGGCCATTAAAAAAATCTGTTTATATCAGCTACAGGCAACTATGCAACATAAACTTGAAACAGACAAATTGCATCCAGTGATAAAATAACACACAGTAAACTGTGTGAATGATTTCAATTGGGTAGTAGTAATTAGGGTGCAATGTGCACGGTGTTGCCAGCTGCATTTATGTACTATAAATCAAATATTAAATATTTTCCTTTTTATATATCAAGCTGTTCAAAACTGTTCAAGTCTAAGGAAACAAGACGTTATTTCTGATACATGCTGCATGACTGAGGAAGGCAAAGAATACTAAAAACAAGACAGCATGTGCTCCATTGATTATAAAATTTCTTAAATTGTGTCAATCACATCATGCTGTGGAATTTGTTTAGAGAAATGAGAGTCCCTGAATATCTCATATATGTTTATTGCATTATATGGCCACCCATCTGGGAGGTATGTACTAATCCAATAAAACTATATAGCAATAGCAATCATATACATATATAAAAATCAGAGCTAAAATTAATATTATTAAAATTGAGAGTAGAATATAAAATAGTAAGAAGAATTCAAATTAAAATGTGCCTTTATTAACTGGAGTAGGAGTGAGGAAAGTTTTCTTCACTGATGAAGAATTAACTGAATGAATAATAAATATATCATGGTGAGATGGGCAGCAAACAAATTTAATAAATAATAACATTCCATCAAAGATATTTATCAAAGTGATAGAGAAAATTACTATATAGTTAAACAATTGTGTAATCCTTATATGTAAATTCTGTGGTCAGTAAGCCTTACTCCCAGATAAATTACTATTGAGCTGTACTAATCTGAGCAGAACTTTCTTCTGCTGTATTCCATGTAGGAATATAATGTTAAGTTTTGTAGTAACTTGAAGAAGCATTAGTTTAGAATCATAGTGCAATCAAACACAATAGCAATCCAGTGTCAAACTGGAAATCATTACATTGAGTAACAGAAATGAATAACAACAGTTGAAAATGAGGAGATTCAGTTGTATTCAAGAATTGGGAAGAGAGACAGAGATAGATAGATAGATAGATAGATAGATAGATAGATAGATAGATAGATAGATAGATAGACAGACAGATAGATAGGATAGATATATAGATAGATACAAAGAGAGGGGGAAAAGGGAGGGAGAGAAGGATGGAGAGGAAGAGACAGAGACAGAGAGAGAGAGAGAGAGAGAGAACATAACATCAACCTGTTGAAAGATGGAGGAGGGCAAACTTTAGAATGGCAACCAGAAAGATTCCATTTTCTAGGCTTCTGGATTTTGTCAGTCTGATAGAATAAAGCTGTAGAGTTAAGGAAATGACCCAGTAGTCCTAGTACTAAGAAGAGATAATGCCCAATTCCCTGCAGTGTCTGCATCTGATAACCCAATTATCTGTAGTCTATTTTTTTTTTCAAACGTTGAATCTCTGAGCTTGCCATATAAATTGATAGGGTTTTCCTGTCTTTACATTTTAAATGTTGAATTTGACAACATATTTAGGAAATCATTTGAAATAGTTGCATTCTTTGATTTAAGAAAATGATACAGGTAATTAGTGCAATGTTCCAAATATTGTAATAAGAAAAAAAAATCTGAAGAACAAAATTCATTGAGAATTACAATGTTCAAATTCCTGAATCAAAGCATAAAAATGGTACGATAAAATTGTCTATAGCAAGTAAAATTGGACATGAAAGCACATGAGACTTTTAAGATTATTTTTAATTTTAGCATTAATTTTTAATGCTAAATTTTAGAAAGTAACTTGAAATTAAAACTATCTGGGATCATGCTTTGTGCATTGTTTACATGAAGTGTAAAAGAAAAAGAAAGTATGTCCTAAACAAAAAAGGAAAAAGACACGACAAGATACAACTTCATAGTTCTGGTATATAGCATAGTAGATAGAATATAAAACAACACAGTACTTTTTTTAATTATAGTTCTGTATATGCATTGCATTAATTACTCATGTCTGTTCTTCATAGAAATAAAGGAATATTCATTTCAATGCAAGTATGAATTCATATTTTTGCTGCCAGTTACTTAGTTCAGAAACCATAATTTGCCAACAATAAACATATCTTCTTTGCATAAACATTCCCAGGAATATCAAATGCCATTCCCATATATAAAGTTTCCCCAAACTAAAATGCAACCTAAACATTCAGTGCAGACATATAGTACCAAACATCCTGACTTCAAGCAAAAAGTCAAAACAAGCGAAATCATTTTAACAAAATATAATTAGAGCAGAGTATGTTTATTTGCTAGAACTTGCTTTAGAATTCTGTAAAGACTTATGAAACAAATTTTCAAAAATACAACATTTATAGAGATCCAGTAGATAAAGAGTTAGGGAATTCTAACATAAATTAGAATATTATATTTCACTGGGGATTTTTTAATAAAAAAAATAAATGTCTAATTATATTGTTTAAATAATTTTCAATAAAATAATACTTTTCTAAAAGATAATATTTTTCTTAACATGGATGCTAAATTAATTCTACTACTTTAAACAGCATGCTCATTTACGCTTGTCTGAGACAGGTTTATGAGCTAGAAGTTACAAAACCATATTTAATATGGGTTTACTGCAGTGTTAAAGGTAAAGATTATATCACTTTGAGATCAGTTTCTAGTGAATTCATGAATACCACCCGGCAGTTTTCTTGGCAGCAACATAGGTGTGATTTGCCATTGTTTTCTTTGGGAATATTTTTCTACTTTATATCCTTCATTTCCTTGTTATCTCCCATCCCAGTTTAACTAAGTCTGACCTTGCTTTGCTTCTGAGCCCAAACAAGGTCAGCTAGATCACACATCATTGTATGCATCATGGTATTTAATAAAGCCAGATGTGTTATCATCCAAAAACAAGGGAACTGCTGAATGTATACTTTTCACACATACATAACATTTTTCAGAGCTGACCAACATAGATAGGACCTGAATTATTAAATTACCACCAGCCTTAGACTGTTAATCTAACTGTAGAGTACATAATAATAATAATAACAAGAACAACAACAATAATAATTGGTTGATACCTAGGATGCTGGCAGCAACCCGAATCAACCATTAGCACCAGTCAATGGTATTTGTGACACATTTTTAAATGTCCAGTAGACTGAGTTTCTATTTTAATGAATAAAAGAGAATAATAATAATAATAATAATAATAATAATAATAATAATAATAATAATAATAATACTCGAAATATCATATATTTTAAGAAGTTACTTGGTTGATACCTAGGACGCTGGCAGCAACCCATATCAACCATAGCACCAGTCAATGGTATTGGTGACACATTTTTAAATGATCAGTTGACTGAGTTTCATGTTGAATGAATAAAAGGGATAACAATTATAATAATAACAATTAATAACAACAACAACAACAACAACAACAATACAGCTTCCTGCAATAACACCAGCGGGACTGCGAAAAACTGCGCTACTTGGAACATCATGGTATTTGTGACACATTTTTAAATGTCCAGTTGACTGAGTTTCATTTTTAATGAATAAAAGAGAATAATAATAATGATAATAATACTCTGAACATTGTATATTTTAAGAAGTTACTTGGTTGATACCTAGGACGCTGGCAGCAACCATTAGCACCAGTCAATGGTATTTGTGATGCATTTTTAAATGTTCAGTTTAAAGTCAGACTGAATTTCATGTTGAATGAATAAAAGAGATAACAACAACAACAACAACAACAACAACAACAACAACAACAACAATAATAATGATGATGATGATGATGATGATGATGATGATGATGATGATGATGTATTAAATATACATTGCCCAACTCTGGTGGCCAAAGTAAAGGCTAAAATAGAAGCAGCTCATTCTTTAGCTCTGCAACAGAATTCAGAATTCAGTAAACAAAATAATTCACTTTAAGTGGATAATTCAAGGCTTAAGAATTGCATTGCTCTACATTCAGTTTCAAGACCTCTGACATAACTCTTATTTTTGAATAAAGAGGTGAGAATTGCAAAATGTGGATGCAACTGCATGTTTGTCTATCGATATTTTTTTCTCAGTGTAAAAAAAAGGCCGGTTGACAGGTAGAACTGTTTCACTCTCCCATTCACTCTCATTCTGACAGTTTTTTATAAAGAATATCTGCAAGAATAAAGAACACTTTTTCACAACTATATGTACGAATGTTCAAGAAAGCTCTTTCAGATCTGAAGAGAGAGTGTATACTTATAGGTTTCTGCTTAAGTAAAATGCTACTTTTAACAATGCATTCCTCTACATAGCTGCTCGAAATTAAATCTCATTGAGTTTAATGAGACTTACTCCTACTAAGTGCAGGAAGAAGTACTTCCTAAGTAGATTATAATAGTTCACTAAATAACTAAGCAGCATTTCCAGATAACAGTAATAATGCTAAAAACAGTCGTGCTTCCCATCCGTCATTATAGCTGTAGAAATCAGAAGCCCTGGAGAGGGAATTAATAAATCTAAGTTTTCACCATGTTGGTTTTACCCTGAAAAATAACTTGGCATTGCTGATTGTGTTTGGAATCATTTTCTAATCTGTCATTTGGATACAAATCCCAAAGACTATACCGGCATTACCAAGGATAGATAGATAGATAGATAGATAGATAGATAGATAGATAGATAGATAGATAGATAGATAGATAGATTTATATGCCACCTATCTCACTGTCAAGTGACTCAGTTAGTCCCATCAAGTCATTGTTGACTCCTAGTGACCACATGAATTTTGTCCTTGATGAAAGGATAAAGATTATATTCCTGTTTTTATTTTTCTTGCTCCCTTCCCTTGCAAAACAACTGGAAAGGTTCTTATACATGGTTATTTTGAGTTTAGTATATTTATACATTCCATAATTAAAACTAACATCAGTGTGTCCTGCTCTTTATATAATGATAAATATATGGTGCTTCTATAGCCGTGATGGCGAACCTATGGCACGCGTGCCAGAGGTGGCATGCAGTGCCCTTTGTGTGGGCACACAAGCCATCACACCAGTTCAGCTTCACTGCGCATGTGCGCGCACCTCCCGCCAGCCAGCTGGTCTTCAGGTCTCTGCTGTGCATGTGTGGGGGGCAGACCGCATGTGGGGGGCCCACCTGTATGTAGGGGCCCATGCACATATGCACAAGGTGGGGGGCATGGGCATGTGTGGGGTTGGGCACATGTGGGGGTGCATGCGCACACCCAGGGGGATGGGCGTGTGCAGGAGGAGAGCACACATGCATGGGGGGCATGTGTGGGGGATGCGCACATGCACAGGAGTGGAGCCCATTCATTGGGGGCATGCACGGGGGGCATGCATGCATTGCATTTTGAGG
This sequence comes from Pantherophis guttatus, assembly GCF_059756535.1. NCBI lineage: Eukaryota > Metazoa > Chordata > Lepidosauria > Squamata > Colubridae > Pantherophis > Pantherophis guttatus. Next base: position 63,909,179 of record NC_142068.1, read on the forward strand.
GTTTGGGGCGCATGTGTGTGCATGCTTTCGTCACTCGGTCCGGAAAAGGTTAGCTTTCACTGTTCTATAGGATTGGCTGAAAACAAAAACATAAATAATTCCAATTGTCTCTTCATCACATTAGAGTTTTAAGGAAGAATGAAGGCCCAATGTTAATTCATGAAGTACTGAACCAAGTAATTGATTAGTCTAATTAACCATTCCAACCAATTTCCAGAGAAACCTCTTCGATGGACTCATTCTCAATGTCCATCCAATACCAAATCAGTGTGGAAGAAACAAGGTTAGTGATGGTGTAGAATTCTAGCTGTTCCTGAATTAAGGATCCCCTTACAACAAAGGTAAAGAATGCTGAAGGATATTGTTCAGCATCATCTGGAATTGCCACAGGTTTCTTTCTAATCTGCTGTACTCTCAAATAAATCTGCATACTTTAGCAGCTTAAATGCTATTTTTCCACAATTAAGTATTTGTGCACATATTTTTCCCATTTGATATGAGTCATTTACCTTGACAGTTCAATAATAATATCTAACAATCTATCTCTCATACACATCTGTTTGTGAAAATATGTATTTACATGAATATTACATTTATTTTAAATTAAGAGTTCCCTCTGGCGTTCCCTAAATGGCTCTTTTGCATAAGAGTTCTAAAAATATTGAAAAGTAGTTCACTAGAATATCTGAGCACACAAGGTGGTACCCATCGATCCATCAGCAATCCAAATGATTCAAAACAGTGCTCTATATTTTTAAGCAGGTACCACAAGACATATGTTCATTCTAAATTATCCATAGGACACTAGTAGGGCTGCTGGAAAGCAAGAACATCATATTGGCTTTGCTAAGTGGCCAGTTACTTTTGGCTATTCTTCTCAACCAGTTAATTCCACTCCAGATGGAAATCATACTACTATGAAACCTTAAGAAATAATGTAATGTTTTCCTTTTTGGTCTTGATATCTTTTTTATATTTACAATATCGTTTATATTATAAGCTTCCAAGTGGGGATTTTTGTATTTCTTATAAAAGTTTCAATAAGCTTTTCAAAAAATCTGGGATGTGCAGCTTCAATAGAATGCTATACAGATGCGGACTTCTTAAAGGGATTGTTTTACTTTATTTTCAATTGTCCTAAAAAAAACCCTTACAATTCCTAGCTCATAGAATTATACATTCATATTATCAAATATATGAGAGTGAGGATTTATTGGGTTTTGTATATGGAGCTTTACTTCTTGAGCCACGCGGAGTGCCACTGTGAGTAATCTGGGTGGTCATATAAATTTTCTTAATAAATTACATATAACATAAATGGCATATAATTCATACACACATACACACACACACACAAAATGTATAAATACACAAGCACACACACATATAAGGTGTGTGTCTGTGTGTGGTCTACAGAATTTATAACCTGTTTTAGATATCCCTTATAATTACATTTATATAAATCATAGAATCAATTGAGCTTTTTAAGTGAATATGAAAAGCGACCATATGGAATGTTAAATCTTGTCTAGGTTTCTAACAAGTTTTTATAAGCCGTCCTATGTTACAGTGTTAGGTCTTGCAAATGATTTGGAATAAGGAATTAAGCAGAAAAATTACCCAAGTTCTTCTTATTGAATTCATTCACCTGTGGAGTAATTTTAAATCATTTATTCAATCTGATTTTTATATTTATTAAAGTTTATGTGAAAATATTATGACTAAAGTGATGCAAATAAGACTCGTTTGGTAATTTACCCTAAAATGTAATATTTACATAAGAGGCATTGATTTAGCTACTCTAACGTCTTGCTCTAGAAGTAAATTGTTCTTTCAAAACAAAAAACCCCAGTCAGAACTGGGTTGCCAGACTGTTCTTCATTATAGCCATGTCTAATCCAGAAATTTTAGTTGAAGGGGATTCCAGCAGTTTTTCACAGATAAATAAGCAGCAAATACTTACAGGGGAAAGCTTTGTACAACTGATTCCTTAATCAACAGTTAAAGAAGCAAATTGGATCTGCCCTATCACAAAAAAATTAATTCCAGATTGCTGTTATTGTCTTTAAGTACAAGGAGGTTGTCTTGTAAGTTACGCTGGATAATTTCATTTTAAAAGTATCTCTAAAATTTGCTGTCCCACGGGATTTGCGGTTTTTTCCATCATTATATAACTGTAAAACCTCTGGAAGTTAAAGATTGGATAATTTTTTTCAGATGGGCCTGGCCTACATTATACTTGGCTGTAACAGATAAGCTCAGTTAGCTGCCAGAAGTAAGCAAAACAGAGTTAAAGCAATACAAAAGTCTGTGAAACTAATAACAATTTTTACCTTGAATATTATCCTGTTTGTTGACATTAACACTTTTGAATCTGGCTTCTATTTAAATGAACTAGGACTGTATAATTGAAATCTTATTGCACACATGATCAGTTGATGGGAATATGTCTCTTTTATTCTTATTGTCATTAGTGGTTTTCTACAGTGTTCAGCTTAAATCCCATATAAATCTTAAGACCATACTAAATGAAAAATTCTTCACACTTTTCTCTTCACTGAAGACCAAAGTAATAATAATTCACCTTGAATAAGTTGTTGACAGAAATTATAAAGACTAACAAGAAAACATAGAAGCAAATCTGCTGGAGTTGGACAGCCAATAAATGTAATTAAATAAATAATAATCAAAGATGACATCTCATTAATGAAACATTTTACAATTGCAGCCGAGGCTTCCTTTACTCCCCTTTCAAAATAATGATGACAATGACAATTTACAAGGTCTTTTTACTGTTACTGCTATAATTTGCTGCTGTGTGTTAACTGTTTCGGTTTTTTAAATCAATTTCTATTTTACTATGCTGTTTACATTTTTAATTGTAACGTTTTATTTTATTTTTGCTTTGCACTGCCAAAATCATGCTATGGTCTCTCCAAAATATAAGCAGGGAATATGCTAGCACAAAGTCAGTTGTAAGTCATTTTTATTACCCTAAATTATGGTCTAGGGCAAGGTCAACCATCTTGTGATGTACCAGGACATTGCTTAAACTTTGGGCAGGGAAGGAGAGATCCACAGTGTGTAACCCAGCGATGTAAAATTGGCAGGACCAAATTATGAACGATACAGAGAGCTGGCATTCTTAGCTTTTTATTATTTGGGGAAGGAGTTGGAGGATTTCATTATTTTGCTAACTGTATTAAATCTATTTTAAGGATTATGCTGCAATTTTCATGTGTATCTGGCCTCAGAATTGGAGGAAACTAAGCCTCTACTTTTCAGTAATTGCATTGCCAACATTTAAACACCGCAGTTAGAA
>NC_142068.1:63917500-63927500 GCF_059756535.1 Pantherophis guttatus
TTCATACTTAACCATAAAAAACTCTTGCATTACCCTGCCTCATATTAAATACCACAGATAACTCTCAGCAGATTTTATATTGTGTTTGACTGCCAGGAATGGTAAAAATTGGACTAACATTTGGTTTGGCAATTAGGAAGATTTGTAGTTTAATTTATTAATCCCAAAGAGAAAACTACATAGTTTATTCTATTTGCTTAAAAATAATTTTTAATAATTTTGTTTTTCGTGGGAAAAAAATTCACTGGAAATACTGTAATTTATAAATAAATTAGACAAGTTAAAGATAGATATCCTGACTTCTGTATGTTTTCCCAATAGTGGCTCAGATTCCAATAAATTGGGATCATATAACAACTACTTCTAAGCACCTGAAGATTTTTTTTAAAATTTATTTTCTGGAATAGTCCTCAATACAAAGATATACCTTGTATTATATATAAAACAATTTGTAAAGATGAAACAACTTTAAGACAGCAACATAAGTTTGTTTATTTGGAAGTTTTAAATTATACCTTCAGGTTGGCAAGCCCTCATTTTTTTCCACAATAACTCTGAGATAGAGAGACATATCTTATCCGAAGTCATACAGTGAACCTCTGTGCCTATAGATATTCTTGAACCTCAATCTCCCTGCTGCCAGTGCTAACTTCTTTATCACTGCACAAGCTAGCTCTCAAAATATTTTTAAGTCACTGGATGAACCTACATTGTAATACAAAAATGAGGGATTCAATCAATCAATCAATTATCAATCAATCAATCAATCAATCAGAGTAGAGCTGGAAGGGACCTTGGAGTTCTTCTTGTCCAGCTCCCTGATCAAGCCATTTCAGAAAAGGGAGCACCCACAATTTCTGAAGGCAAGCTCTTCCACCAGTTAATTGTTCTCACTGTTAGGAAGTTCCTCCTTAATTCCAGATTGCTTTTCTCCTTGATTAGTTTCCATCCATTGTTTCTTGTTTTGCCCTCTGAGACTTTGGAAAATAAATTGATTCCCTCATCTTTGTGGCAGCCTCACAAACACTGGAATACTGCTATCATGTCATCATCCAACCCCCAGTCCTTCTTTTCTCTAGACTAGCCAAACTCAATCCTGCAACCGTTCTTCATATGTTTTAATCTCCAGGATTTTAATCATCTTAGTTGCTCTTCTTTGCACGTTTTCCAAAGTCTCAAATCTTTTTAAAACTGGATGCAGTATTCCAGGTGTGGTTTTACTAAGGCTTTATAAAGCGGTATTAATACTTCACATGATTTTGATTCTATGCCTCTCTTTATACAACCAAGGATTATATTAGCTTTTTTGGCTGCCACTGCACACTACTGATTCATGTTTAAGTATTCATCCATTAGGACTCCAAGATCCCTCTCGCAGTTTCACCTAATCTGTAGTTGTACCTTTGGTTTTTTCTGCCCAGGTGTAAAACCTTTCTTTTCTCCACATTAAATTTCATTTTGTTGGATAGGGGCCATTGTTCAAGTCTGTCAAGATCTTTTTGGATCCTGAACTTGTCTTCTGGGCTGTTACAACATTCCAAATGTTGTAATTCAGGAACATCTAGATAATGTAAATTTCCCACCTCTGGACTGTAAAAACATGCTTTCAAAGCCAACTTAACTTAAACCAAGGGTTAAGAATTAAGCATGCTTAACTAACTTGTCTAGAAATTCAAAAGCAACAGAAGCTCTTTTCTCTAAAGCTTGACAGATGTGGAAAAAAATCTACAATAATCTTAGGTTATCTCTGCATCTTTCTTCCTGACACCTAATATAGCTATATGAGGAAAGAATGGCCACAAGGTTCTTTATAGCTAAATAAAAGTGATGTAAAGCAGAAAAGGGGCAGCATTAATAGTATTCCAGGAAGTATGAAGGCTATTGACCTAACACAGGAGACTGATTGTATTTTTTTCGGAGTGATACCAGTTGGCTAATGTCACTGGCAACAACGCATTTGTCATACATTCATTAATACTCAGAAAAAAACAGTATCTGTTTCAAAAGCCTGTGAAACTCATTTGATCAGGGATGGTGATGGGACAAATGAAAAATATTTGTGTGTGGAACACATGAAACAATAGGTCCATCCTATTACTTTTAGCTCTCTGGAAAAATTATGTCTGCCTCTAGCGTCAATGCCTCTCTGCAATTTGGATTTTCAACTCTGAAGCTGGAGTGCCATGCATATCCTGCAGGTGACTACACACTGCAGGAAGCTGATGCATATTTCTGTAAAAAAAAAAAATGCCAGGAGGGCATACTTTTAAAACCGAATTATAAAATCAGAAGAACCATGCAGTATAGGTCTTGCTAGATTATAGCACTTCAAATAGTAGGTGGAATAATTTACATTTTTTTAAAAAAAAATAAGAAAATGTTGTGAATAAGATTAAGCATAGTTTTAGGGGGGAAAATAACATTTGTTTCAAAAACTCACAATGCCGATTCGACCAGAGATGATAGTAGGTCAAAAGAATAAAAAATGTGGAGAGAACACATGAAAAAATGCTTCTATCACAACACCTTTAACTCTCTTTAACTATTATTGTCTGTCTGTCTGTTCCACCCACACATAACTTGCAAAGCCACTTGTGCAAATGAAGCAGTTTCAAAAGCTGCTAGTAGGATTTTTTTGAGGGCTTATTCCTAAATACCGTTAAAGTTGTTTTTCTGACCTCTGCAAAATGCTGAACTGTAATTCCCAGCAGTTCTACCAACACTACAAACAGTAAAGGATGCTGAGGTCCCAAATGTTCTCCACTTCAGTGGTGGTCTAGAAATTAGGCAAGCTACCACATTGAACTAAAGAAGCAGAGGGTCACTTTTTTTCAGAGTGTTATCATTACTAATTCAATAGCATTGGGGCAACAAGGCATTTCTCATATCTCAGTAACTTTTTCTATTTTGAAATAAAGGTGCAAATATAAGCAACAGAAAGGAGAATCACCACATAATTCACTGTATGATAAGTTGGAAAAAAAAATCATCAAAGTGGCCATTCAATCTTTTTAACTGTTGTATGTAAACACTAAGTATGTACACATAGTGGTACATACTGTGCTAGATTGACAACATATAATTTATGACTTGCTGTTAATACTTTAACATAGTAACAAACTAACATATTTTTATTATATAACTGAGTGGGTGGTAAGACTTTGATGAAATTGTCATTTTCCAATGCACAGTTCTTTTGATGAAAGAGTTTGATAGGAATCTGCACATGTTCTATCTTGGGTCTATGATTTCCCATCTATTTTTTTTTAAAACCGCATCCCAAAGGGGTACTGATCATCAGGTTCTAAGAACCACAGTCTTAAATACTTCCAGGTTCAGACATTCTACATACTTAACTCAGGAACTAGTTAAGTTTTCCTGCCTTTGTTAATGTTCCCATGAATTTGCCATTTTGCACTTGAGCATAAGTCTTATAACAACTATTGAGAAAAGCTCATCCCAGTTTTTAAGAAGGGATGTTGGCGTAAGCTGCAACATTTTCCTTCCAATAACATATTTAACCTTTGGCTTTTATCATCAGTTATGGTTTAATTCTATGAGAATGAAAGTAATTATGATACATACTCTTAAAACCACAAGCATCTAGTTTATATATGCAAAAACCACTATAACTTTTGTTTTCTCACAAGTATGTGTGCAAGAATATGACTGCACAGGAAAGTAGTTCTGTGGCCAGGATGGTTTTCATGTGCCCTCTCTTGGACCACAAACTCATGACTGTAGAAAATGCTGTCTTTTGAACTTTATATACAAAGATATAAATGTTTTATGTTGTTTTGCTAACAATTATAAAATGCACAAAAATATATGCAATTAATGGAATATTGTACTGTATGAAAATAATGTGTCTTCTTAGAGCCTAATGAATCTGAAAACATCATTGCAATTTTCTAATTAAATTACAATGCTGTATGAATTGGAAAAGAGACATTTCTATCAATTTGCATACAATAACTAAAAGTTTTATTAATAGTTATTTAGGATAAGAAGCATTTGATCTACCATAGAATTTTAGAAATTCAATTCTTTATTATGTGATATATTTAAACATGAAGATAACCATTACTTATTTTTGTGGCAGCCAATTATTATTCTTGTACATAAACACACCTTAATATTTATTTAATAAAAATCCCCCCCCAAAAAAGGAGAGTATATGTATCCACTGAGGCATGCATATATTTTCTGCAGATGTAATTAAATCAATCTACTCTATTCTGCATAAAATATCTTTACATGATTTGAATGCTGAAAGTGAAGGTGTTTTTTTTTTTTTTTTTGCTGGAGTGCAGTTAACCTTGGCATTTTGCAAGAATACTACTATCCTTTGATTTTAGATAATAAAATAACAATATAGCCTGATTCATATTTTTTCTCAAGAATCATTCTCTGAACTCAACCTCAACCTATTTTCTGTAGTAATACAAGTTTTATTTATTTTTTTATTGTTAAATCTAGATGTTTTGTAGTCTGAGTTTTGTTGTCAGGGTTCTTTAACTCCATGGTCTTGTTGCTACCAAAATAGTTTCTTTCAAAGCCTCAGCAGAGAGAGAGAGAGAGAGAGAGAGAGAGAGAGAGAGAGAGAGAGAGAGAGAGAGAGAGAGAGAGAAAGAGAGAGAGAGAGAGAGAGGGGTGGGGGGAGAGAGAGTATGTCTCAGCAAAAGAACTGTTCTTTCTCACCAGATGTGTAACCGTGTTTCGTCTTTCACTATAGACAAGCTGGAGCCGACTTCTTCCGCTACCCAGGCCTGTGCTACATGTCTTACAACAACACAAATGTAAGTCTCTTCCTTTCCACACATGTTAAACTCATTTCCAACTATTGGGAAAACACAACACTCTCCTTATTGCTGTTGTCAGATGATGCAGTTTATTTTATATACTCCTGGCACCAGAAGCAGACAATGATTGGTTCAGGCCGCTCTGCTGGCTGTGAATTGTTTACAGACAAACATCTTGCTTTTGTTAAAAAAAAAATACCTATAGGTGTGTCAGCAACAGAGAGAGGGGGGGAAGGCATGTACCAGTTATGAATGAAATAAACTTGTTCTTCTAACAACTGCAACTTGCATGCATAAACGCACAAACATACTGGCGCAGAAATATTTATACTCTTGTATGTTTGTGCGTTTATGCAGGCACAGATACACACCAACACAAATACAGGTAGAAGGTAAGAAAAAGATTTTAACTTTTTCCAACTTATTTTAATGTGCTAACTGTATAAAATATGTTATATTTTAAGTTATCATGCACCATTCATAACTAGAGACTTATTCTTGACTTCTAATATGTTTATCATCTTTTATGACATAGATACACCACAGTCAACAGACTTGAACAACAACGTAACTGAGGAACTGATGTTTAATGAATTAATATTAAAAAGTGTGTGTGTGTGTGTGTGTGTGTGTTTGTATGTGTGTGAGGTTTTTTTTTTTTCATCCACTAGCATTTTTTGTAAGATTTGCTATTAAGATAAACAAACACGAAGACCTTGTTTTCTCGCAGCCTGACCGAGATGAATGGTTTTCATTTTCTTAGTGTGTAAGCTCTGGAAGCTTTGCCAAGTACAGGTTAAGCTCCCTGAGTTTTCACTTCCTGTAGTCCTGCTTGTCAATCACTTCCTGGCATATGCAGTGACAATTTCCATCTTTAGAGCTTGAATTTCCATCTCGTCCAAACATGTCTCCCAAGGCCACGCTTAACCCTTTGGGTTACCATATCTAATAAATTATTCGCCATCTTTCCAATTGTAACTAAATACTGCTTGCATATTTGCTTATTGCAAATAAAAACTACTGTGGTTCCCCACCCCACCAAAACCCTGTTCTGTATTTTGCATATTGTAAAAACATAATTATGGTAACATTCTTACTAAAATGTTTTATAATTTTGGCTTGAGCAACCTATTTTTCTCAACAATTATATCCTAATTGGTTCATGAGATTTTTAAAAAACTTTCCATTGATAGTTAATATTTTCTTCCTGTATTCATGCGTACCAGAACTCTCTGCTTAAATTTTTTTTCCATAACCTAATCCAATTCATCAAAGGCATCCTAACAAAATTACAAGCTCTGGCAGTATCTTTGCCTTTCACCTGATAAGGCTCTAACAGAAGCAGCATATGGTTTCTATCAGGATACTTCTTATAGAATAGTTTTTGACAGCTTTGCTTAAACCCCTTCCCCCACTTTTTTCTTTTTCACATACCCAGTACTTATTCTATAATGCTTCTTGTTCTGAAAGAATATATATGTATTCAGCTTCACTAAAAAAAAAAAAGAAGATAAAATGGAACCGTTGCTTTAAAAACTGCTTGATTAATATTATTAAAGAATCATTTAAAAATGATTTCTAATGACACAATTCTTCCTTGGATGATATTAATATTTAATTACCCCACATGTCACATATATGTCAGTTTAGACATAAATCCTATTCATTTCAATAAGACTTGCTCTAGCTAAGTAGATATAGGATTGTAATGTACGTTAACTGTGTTTTTTCAGATGTGTTTATTAAAACCCATTTTATTTTGCTATTCTATAATTCTTCTGCATCTCTGTAAGAATATTTGGACATTCTGCATTGAAACTCATCCTCTTTTTCCAATGTAGCTATTCTTTTTCTCTTCACATTCTACATTTCTCTCTGTCTCTGTCTTTCTCTCCCCTCTCCCTCCCTCCCCCCACTCTCTCTGTCTCAACATGTCTTCCCTGCCCCTTTGTGATTTTCCAAGTAGAGGTTTCTCAATTGTTCAGCCACTTTCACTTTTAATACCTCCATCCCATAGGATTCTCCTCTTCCTGCAAATACATTTGACATTTCTTTTACTGCCTTTGCATCCCATTGATCTTTAAAGACTGACTATGTATCAACTACCACCTTTTTCCCTCCTGGTGCCATAGGTCTTTATGAACTTCCATTTTTGAGCTCTACCTAGCATCTCGTCCCACATGTATCATTATTACACTTTCTTTTCTGTTCTCTATAATGCTGGCTGTTCTGTTTGTAGTACTACAATCTCTCTCCATCCCTCCCCTTGTCATCTCTGTTTTTACATTTTTTATATACCACAGACCTTTCCATGCCTCAAGCACTCCTCCCCCGCCTCTATTTTTACTTTCTTTTTCTCTTCCATGCCTTATCTCCAGACCTCCGTGTTGACTTTGGCAATAATAACACAGAAGATTTTCATTCTCCCAGCAATCTATAGTATGGGGAAACTCCAGGTGCAGGTGAGCTGAACAGTGTACAGAAGTTCTACTTCCAGCCATATGTTGTACAGGCCTGATTTGGGCAAAGAAATAACATTTTCAGCTTAGCAATTTGGATTGTGTTTAAGGTAGTGAATTCATTGCCAAGCTGATCTTGTTTCCATAATATTTTTTCTCTTCACAAGTCATATATTGCAGAAATATTTTATATAACAGCAATGCATTCAAATCATGGGAACTTCCCTACAAATTTTAGAGACAGCAATGTATACACATGATACATCTTCATAGAAAATATACTAAGTGAGTCGATTTGCATATAAACTATGTAAAAGAACTTCATTCGCCCTGTACACTTAAAACTACAATTGACAATCTCTATCCAGAGATGTCCTTAGCAGGAGATATCTATGCATTCAAATTCAACGAGGCCCTTATAATCAATGCCATATTTGCATAAGAAAATAAAGTGTGGTTCATCTGGAAATATTTCTTCTTTAAGAATTTCTTTGGAGCTAAAAATCATAGTCAAGAGGGAAAAAATAAGTCCTAAATCTCTTCTGTAGTAATTACATACGCTCTTTAAAGAAGCCTAAGAATGAACATTTTACAATAAATTGTACTGTTTTCATTGCATTATGCAAATTAAATGACAACTTGTCATTTAAGAAGTTAATAAACAGTCACCGTTTTGCAGGTTATCCAAATGCTACTGAATAGACAACCTTGGATCCCTAAATGATGTGTAATTAAAATTATTTTTAAAATCCTCTTTGACAGGCCTGGGCTTAGCCAAAAAGTAAATGACATTAAAGAAGACAATGAATTTAATTTTATTTAATGTCCCTTTTTGCAGATCCTCATTTACATAGCATTTTTTAACAAAAGCCTTGACCTTATAAATGCTGGCATTTGTACAGCTTCTGCAGAGTTGGATTTAATCATGCTTTCACAAAGCCATGAGGGAAAAGCTTTAAGTTCTCTGGTTGGATATGGAGTAGGAATAAAAACATTGGGACTGGTCAAATGTTTATCCTCCTTGCTTCTGAAAACAACCTGACAAGAAGATGTAAGGGTCTAGGGAATAACCCATTGCTGTTTGTAAGGCTTGGTAATAATCATACATAATCGTTTGGAAATATAGCTAATAAAAAATATAATGAGTGTTCAGCAAAATCGGCATTAGGCCCAAATTACATGATATTAATACTTGAACAGGTGCAGAAAGGCTCTTTAAATGAGGTAAATGAATAAAATGTCCCAGAGCACAACTGTGTGCACTGACAAAAAGTCAATCGCATGAATAATTCAGTGACTAGGACTGCCAGCAAAGGTCAGCTTTCTTTGACCTTTGTGACAGGAAGTGAAAGGAAACACTGTTGACTAAAAAAATAAAAAAAAATAAAAGGACCCCTTCCAATCAGTCTTCAACTACCATTCTGCAATTACTTTAAAGGCACAAACTTTAGCGACAAATGAAATAAAGCTATTTCTTCCTAATCTATCTTGGTCATTCTTCCACTGTTCTAAAAAAATAAATAAATGTAGAGGTCATAAAATTTTGCCTCTCAATCAAACACAACGCGAAAACAAGAAGTTAGACAAAGACAATGAAAGGTTAAACTACAGAGAAGCGTTTTCCCCCCCTGGAAACAATGTCAATTATGTATAAAATCTGAGGTCATCTAAAAAATATTTTAAGAGCCCACAGAGCTGAAAGTTTGAAACAGCTGTTAAATATGACAAAACTTCTGTACCCCCACCCCCCCCACCCTCCAAAAAAGGCTAAATCTATTCCAAACTCTGTATAGAAGAAAATGGGATAAACAGATGTCTGGCTTTTATACAGAAAAGTAGAACACACTTGGAATTATAAGTCTTCTTAACTCTATAGAATAATGCCAGATTTATAGAGGAGGGAGAGTATTTACTACCCACAGAAATGCCAACTAGCAGTACAACTGTGATAATACCATCTGGAAAAATGATGCCAGGCATGCTCTCAGCAACACTTTGCAAGTTCATTCCATACGCACGGGCAGATCTGCCATTGTTTTACTAACAAGTTGCTTCTTAATGGGATTGTAGTTTGTCCTTCTCTATTCCTTCCTAATCAGCTGCTGCAGTGTTCAACAGTTGAATACTGTGATCTCATATAGATTCTAGCCAAACAAGAAAAGGAAAAGTCAAAAAGGGGTCTTTTACCAGGAATTTCCATAACTTCATGTAAAATATTATGGTGGCAGAAAAGAATTATTTTAGCACACAGTGTGGTTTTGGTTTAGCAGTTACAGCGGTATCCTGTAATCATTTATAGGCAGTGGAATGTATGAGTGAAATAGGATAGATTTATCTCTTCATAGTTGTGATATGTAGACAATGGGTGTTCCTAATGAGGAACATCTGCTTTTGTGCTCGCCCAGAAAACATTATTCCACTATGAAAATGATACTCCTATCCTTTTCAGCAGGCCTACATAAAAATAAGTCATTTTCTTTTATTTGTCTTTCTTTGGGGCAGTTTTATTTCCCATGGAGACTTTTCGGAGGCATCCCTTTGACTTGAATTACTTTATAGTATTATTTTTGAGGACTGTATCTGTTACATGGATTGCATAATTGTAAAGACAAAGCAGTGTCCAAAATTGTAATAATTGAAAACGTATTCTTAAGAATGTTTTTAGCAGAAAAATACCCCCCCAAAAAAGTCTAAGGGGGAAGGGAGATAAGTACTGAATACTTTATATAGTGTGGAATT
>NC_142068.1:63932500-63937500 GCF_059756535.1 Pantherophis guttatus
TGTTTCCTCACCAAAGACTGATAGCCTCTTCTACCACCAACAACCTCACTGAGGGATAAAGCCTGTTCTCATTACTGTTATCTTGGCATAATGATTGTTGGATGCCACTAGAAGACCATATAAATCAGTAGTTAGGAAAGGACAAGCCTGGATCTGACTATTCTTAGGTCTCCAGCCCATCCAGGCCAGCGGGTTTTGTACACAAGGAAGCCACAGGCATCTCTTCAGATGTTAAAATTAGGTGTGGGGACTGAAGAGGATATGTGGAGGATAAAATATTTCTCTTAATGATCTATTTCACTCTTTGTTTACCTGTCAAAGAACCATTTGTCAATGTCACACATTATTTTCCTTCCTGCCTTCCTGAGTCAGGCCAGGCAGGCAGAAGAGAGAACACCAAGACCAATGAAGCTTTTCTCAGGCTAGGCAGCCCATCATCCTCATCCTAACCACATTATCCTAGAATGAAACGCAACAGCCTTAATCTTTTAAGGAGTTAGAATCTGAGCATAATTAATAGCAATTACTTGACTTTAAGTCAAGGAATTAGATTCCTTTCTTTACTGCCTTCTCTGCCTACTGATCTTGCTTCTTCTAGTTCCCTCATATTCTCTGCACTGAAAGCTGCTACAGTTCCACTTTGTTGAGAGAATAAGTCTCATTTTTTTTCAACTGATCCCTATAAAAGTGAGCAGATATTTCAGGTATGTTCCCTCTACTTCTATACTGATTCATTACATAAATTCAGACCTTAGCAGGTACAGGTTTTTAAATAAATGTAATTAAAAAAATACAAGTAAGACATACATTCCTACAGTACTGTCAGCTAGAAATCTGGCTGGATAGAACTATTTCAGCAGGAAGAGGAAGAGGAGGAGGAGGAGGGGAGGAGGAGGAGGAGGAGGAGGAGGAGGAGGAGGAAGAAGAAGAAGAAGAAGAAGAAGAAGAAGAAGAAGAAGAAGAAGAAGAAGAAGAAGAAGAAGAAGAAGAAGAAGAAGAAGTAGTAGTCCCAGTTAAAATGTAAAATGTCATTTCACCCTTATATATTATTCTTAGTTCTTCCTATTAGGGTTTACTAACCAATCGAGATTAACTCCCATCCAAATAAATAAATAAATAAAATTTAAAAATGGAGCACCGAACGATTCAGATCTCTAAGATCAAGTCTTTTCCAAAGTAGGCATTCCCTATGGGGAACTATTTAATTGTGACAGGTTTTCTTCTAACATGCACATTTTTGACAGAGCCAAAAACTGAGGTGGGTTTATTTTCTTTCTTCCCAATCTACCTTTGCAAATAAAAGCATGTAATGTAATGTAATATACAAAACACAATTCTGTGGTAACATGTTATTCCAATTAGAATCAGAGTATACTTTTTATTATACCCTCCTGAGGTTTGGCTTAACAAGCAGCACAAGAAAGAAACATTATTTCTTCCCTCAAAGCACAAAACTTTGATCTGACTTTTGGACTCAACCACAGTGCCTTTTGGATAGCAATGGTTCTCAGTGTTTCACTTATACAAAATTATTATTAATTCTTATGGTCTTTGAAGCCAAATCTTTAGAACATTCTCAATGGTTGACAAACAGGCCCTGCCGATTTGTGAAGTTTAAAGATTGTCACTGCCTAATTAGAAGGATTTTATGGCTATTGTTCATGCAAGGATCAGTATCCATGTCCCTTTCTTCCTTGTCCCCAACACAAATCGCACAGCGTCATTTTAAAGGACACGGACAGTATTTCAATTAGGTTTAGCAACCTACAAATCAGACACCATGTAATTTTTTTGGTAATGCCCAGATGCCTTTTGCCCCCCAACCAAGATTAGTGCAAATTGATGGGCCCAGAAGGACTAGGTGCAACGAAGTAGGCCTTTTATAAAAGAGAAAAAGCACGGCTACTGCTCCGGCCCTTATACTAGGCATTTCTTTTCGAAGAACGCTCTCTATATAGAGCAGATTACAGTTTATTTTCAAGTCCTTGAACTCTACCTCTCTTCCTCCTTCCCCCGATCAAAGAAGCGCCGAACCGCCTTGAGGAATCCCAGCCGCGTGCACTACAATATGGCTATTATCGGTCTGATATTTGGGGAAGAAAAGTGCTAATGGGCAATCTGGTGTTTATTTTGAAAGTGCTAACAATGATTTTTCTTGGGTAAAAAAGGCAAGTGTGTCTGGGCACACGGTTGAATGGGTTTTGAGCAGAGGCTCTAACAGATGGTGCGGAGCTATAGGTGCGTTCTCTCTCTCTCCCTCTCTCTCTCTCTCTCTCTCTCTCTCTCACACACACACACACACACACTGCCCCCCCTCTCTCTCTCTGCCTTTCTCCCCCCCTCCCCTTCTCCAGACTTCGGGGAACGGTTCCCCGAAGTCCCTGACTGGCCTGAGAGCAGCAGGCACTGCAAAACGCGATTGATAAAGAAGCTTTTCGCCTTCCAGCCGCCGCTCCTGCCCTTCCCCCGCCCCAGCCCAGCCTCCCCCGGAGAAAGCGAGAGCCCCGGCAGCTTCCCCTGAGCGCACCAGCTTCTCTTCCCGGCAACTGAGGCAGAGACGCGGAGCAGCGGCGGCCCTGCAATCTCTGCCCGGCTCTTCCTCCGGGAGGCCAGGGCTGACTGTGCATCAACACGAGTCCTTGCACGAGGATTCATTAGCTTGCTTTCTTTCTTTCTTTCTTTCTTTCTTTCTTTCTTTCTTTCTTTCTTTCTTTCTTTCTTTCTTTTTCTCTCTTTCTTTCTTTCGTTCTTTTTCTTTTTCTTTTTCTTTTTCTTTTTCTCTTTCTTTCTTTCTTTCTTTCTTTCTTTCTTTCTTTCTTTCTTTCTTCTTCTCCTTCTCCTCCTTCTCCTTCTCCCCCCCCTTCTCTTCTTCGTGTTTCTCCCTTCCCTTTCTCCTTCTGGTGCTTCTCCTGCTTTGCTCCCCCCCTCCCTCCCTCCCTCCCAGCTTTCTTGCTTTCTCTTTCTCGCAGCCTAGGCCTCAGCCGTCTGTGCTCAGTGAGGCCACACTTGCTTCCCATTCCTACCAGCTCGGTTGCCTTCGTTGCAATCGGCACTGTGCACGGTGCAGAATAAGTAGAGGACGGGAGGGGGAAAGGCACGAAGCACCTCCATCTCCATTCTTTTCGATGCCAGAAGCTTTCGGGAAAAGAGTTTCTCCCTTACCTAACCGGTGTTTAAAGCCACTTTGGTGCTCGCTATGCTGGGAAAGTGGCGTCCTGCCAAAGCCCGCGAAAGTCTTCGTCGTGGAATCGGGGAGTGGGCCTGGTTTTCCAAAGATTTCCCCGATAAAAGCTTGGACTTGTCTGGAAAGCTTGAAGTAGCGTAGATACAACCAGCAGTGAGGGTCTGCAAATGTTTTTTTTGTTGTTGTTGCTGCAGTAAGCCATTTCACTTCGGGTGATAGTTACTTTGCCTGGGATGAATCCGCGTATTTAGATGTGATTTATTTTTTATTTTGTAGCACCAAGAGAAATCCATAAACTGTCGGTTCAGCGCCATTGACTCTTTGATCAGTTACTGGGCTATTTCCCCCCCTCTCTCCTCCGTCAGCGAAGAGAGATTAAAAGCTTGTATTTTCAGCAGTGGAACTCCTGCAAAAGTCCGCAACTTCCATAGCTAATAAAAAGCGTGTTTTAAAATGGTCTCTCTCTCTCTCTCTCCTTCTCTCAGTCACTCAATCACTCACTCTCTCTTTCATTTTCTCTCCTTCATTCCAGAGTAGTCAAACCTACAGAGCTGCCCATAGTATCCTCTTAATTAGCCTACAGCGATTTCTGAAAACATTTAGCTGGTATGTACAAAGGAAATAAGAAGACATTGTCAACTGGAGAGCGCTCCAGAGTTTAAAAGCGTGCTTCTTTGTAACCTATTGAAAAAATTATTGGAGGGCAAAACGCCTCCGCCTTTGTCAAGGGACTGGCGTTTGCTTGTCAGATCGGGTTTTCTGCAAAAGAATACCACTCATTTACTGTTGGGGCATTTAAATCTAACCCTATTTTTGTCAAAAACTTTCTGCTTTCAAAAACAGAGTGGAGGGAAGGGCGCTTGAAAGCTTAAACTAACTGAAATGGGGTCTTAAATGTATCATTAAGGAAAACAGTCTTTTGTCCTTAATGCTTCAATTTTTTTATTTTTCCAAGTGATGACAGAGAAAATACATTCCTCTTTCTGCTCTTTCATAAAGAAAGACCAAAAAAATAATGCACGGGGCATTTTATAAGGGATTACCATTGAGGCTGTATTATTTGTGAAGGATACAGTTCCCTTAATTTGCTGGTTCATCCAAAACAGAGGAAGCACACTGAAAAGCCAGTGAATGCATCTCTTAGAAAAATAAAATAAAGCCAAGAAACTGAACCCTTCATTCAACAGCTAACAGGCAGCTTAAAAAAAATTAGTTGTTTTCAAGGGAGTTTGGATAACATTTGTAGTTCAAAAAGTTGTCCAAAACATGTTAAATAATTTAACAAGGATCAGCTTGTAATTATGTTATTTACAAGGGATGACAGAGGTTTGAGGAAGAAACAGGAGCTGATTTCAGAGAAAATGGACGGGTGTGGGTGACCTCTGGAGCATGGAGCTTGAATTATGGAGATGGGGGACTGCGAGGTGAATCCGGACTAGTGGAGAACAAGATGACTTTTCACCTTTGCACATTTAACTTTTACATCCCAAATAAATGTCTGATGATTCTAAATCATCTCTTTTAAAAAGGAAGAGGGAGAGAGAGAGAGAGAGAAAGAGGAAAATGGGGTGGGGGAAAGTAAATCACCTTTGATTTTTAGTTCCACAAGATTAAAATCTGATTTTCTTTTTATCACCCTTGTTACAAAATTAATCCTTCCAATTGTTCTAAAATAACATTGGAGCGCTTTTCTCCAGGGTTTAAAAATAAACTCCATATAATTCTCTAACATTTTCCTTTCTGGTCATTTCTCCTTTTCCTAACAGCAGCACATGGAACTATAAGTCCAGAGGCAAGTTTAAGATAGTAACCACAA